>NC_140961.1:26667156-26702159 GCF_056783735.1 Eptatretus burgeri
TCGATTATCTATAACTTGTCGTTGTCCGATTTTTCATTTTTGTACCAAGGTCAAGGTCACAAGGTCAAAAACCTAGAAAATTGCGAATTTTGACGTAAAAATCATACGACCTCCCAAACTTTGAGAGCTAGGATGACAATATTTTTTATGCATAATCTTGAGGTCATTCCCCACCTAAAATCTTGAAACCATTTTGCTCTATCTCGAACACCTTGCCCGTGGCGCCCCCTTCAAGTTTTATGCTGATTTCATCAAAGTATGCATATAATCCGAGGAATGCGAAATGCCATATAGCCAATATGACGTTATATTGTTCCTGGAATGTTCGAGAGGAAGTTTTGTACCAAAGGTCATAATTCTTGACATTTGACCTTTGAAGGCCACAAAGGTCAAATTTTCAAAGTTGTTGGAATCGAAAACGGGTTTTCGACCTTCTTCGATGAACTAACTCCAATAAGCTATAGCACATACATCCTGTTTCCTTATTTTAATGTCCACAACATTGTTTTGTGACCTTTAAAGGTTATGCAAAGGTCAAATTTTGAAAGTTGTTGAACGAAACCAGGTTTTTGACATTTTGCAGATAATAACCTGTCACCGGTACCACATCATGTTGATCATTTTTATAATTGGTCAAAAATGATCACATTGTCTCATCCTTGACTTCTGAAACAATCGACATCGTCAAATACCGCTCGTGAACCATTGTCGCCTCCAGGCTTGTCCTGAAATATTTATCACAATTAAATCGGTTTATCCCGGGATCTGGGATAGTCTGCTTTACTAATCAGGGAATCATTTATCATTCACGAGCAGAGGTACACGGCATTGCCCGGCAACGCTGGGTCGCTCCTACCATTGCTCTCCTCTGGACGCCCTTGCCACCACCTCTCCTCCCTCCCTCCAGTCTCCCACCTCACCCCAGTCTCCCACCAGACTCCCAACTGAACCCTTTCCCTCCCCCCTCCTACATCCTCCCACCCCCATCACTCCAGTCTCCCACCTCACCCCAGTCTCCCACCTCACCCTCCCACCAGACTCCCACCTGAACCCTTCCCCTCCCCCTCCTACATCCTCCCACCCCCTCCCACCTGAACCCTTCCCTTCCCCCCTCCTACATCCTCCCACCTCCCCCCCCAGGTCAGGTATGGGAGCATGTGCCATAACAGCGCGTCGCTGCGTCCACTTTCTGCCGGTACTCCAGGGGCCTCCGTCTGGCCATCCCCCAGGCAGATGCCAGGCCCGTCCCCATCTCCTTGAGATGATGGTCTGCAACCACGCTGGCACCACGCTGGTCTGCAACCACCTGCTGCAACCACGAGGCACGTGGTCGGCCCACTGGCCTCCTCCACTCATGAGACTCCCTCGCTGAGAGAATCTGGTGAGCAGGATCAGCATCAGGAAAACGAGCCACATGTCCATACAGCCGCAACTGACGCTCACGGACCATGCAGGTAACAAATCTCATCCGGGTCTCTCTCAGAAACCGCTCGTTGGACACAAAATCCGACCAGCGATAGCCAAGGATTCTCCAAAGAGACCTGGTACCAAAGGAATTAAGTCTCCGTCTCAGATCCTTGGTCAGAGTCCAAGTCTCGCATCCATAGAGCAAGACTGGAAGTACCAAGGACCTGAAGACTCGGACTTTCGTCCTCCCGCACAGGTACCGGCAGCACCACACCCCATGATCCAGTGAATCCATGACTCCCCAGGCCCGACCCAGATGTCTATTGACCTCTGACTCACAGCCAGCAGAGACATGAATATTACTGCGAAGGTAAGTGAATCTCTCCACGACCCTCAACATCCTCACCACAAACAGACACAGACAGGACAGCAGCATCCAAGATGTCACCGAAAGCCTGGATCTTAGTTTTGACCCAAGAAACCCATAATCCCAGCGGCTCTGACTCCTCATTCAGCACCTCAAGGGCCCCCAAAAGGATATCTAAAGTCTCCGCAAAGATGACTGCATCATCTGCAAAATCAAGGTCCGAGATCTTGACATTCCCAAACGATGCACCGCAGCTTGATCTCTCCGACATCATCCCTAAAATCCAGTCCATACAAGTGCTGAAAAGTGTGGGGGCCAGGACAGACCCTTGACAAATTCCAGTAACAAATGGAAATAAGTCAGAGATGGTACCACCACACTTCACAGCACTCTCAGTACCAGAGTGGAGATCAGACATCAGATCGATCAGTTTTGGTGGCACCCCACGAAGACCAAGAATCCTCCAGAGGACATCCCGATTCACTGAATCGAACGCTTTATAGAGATCAACATAGGCTGCAAGCAGCCCCTGCCGAAACTCTCATCTGCGTTCGGTGAGGACACGAAGTGCAAGGATACGGTCAATCGTTGACCTCTTTGGTGTAAAGCCTGACTGCTCTGGACGCTGGTGCTCAAGCAGATGGTGGCGAACCCTATCAAGAATTATCTGAGCAAAGACCTTGCCCGGCACTGAGAGCAGCGTCACCCCTCGGTAGTTGGTGCAGCCTTGGCGATCACCCTTCCCTTTCCAGAGAGGAACAACAAGGCCCCTCTTCCAATCAGTTGGGATGATGCCTGTGTTCCAGGCAGAGCACAAAACTGCATGCAACGACGCGAGTGCAGCATTTCCACCAGCCTTGAGAAGTTCGGCATGGATGCCACAGATCCCTGGAGCTTTGCCCCATTTCAACTGGTTCACCGCAGCCCGTGTTTCCACAAGCGAAGGTGGACCACAGTTGATTGGAGGGTCAGCAACAGGGATTGTAACATCATTGATGTCCAACTCGACAGCTGGGGGATCAGCCTGGTACAACCGCTCAAAGTAACTGGCCCAGCGGGCCTTCACTTCAGACTCCTCTGTCAAGAGCCTAGCACTCTCTGCTCTAACTGCAGTGCTCCGAGGGATGGGCTTGGATGAACGCAATGCGCGAATTCCCCTGTAAGTGGGACGAGAATCACCTGTCCACAGGTGATGCTCTACCCCCTCACAGATTCCTCGCACATAGGCCTCCTTGTCCACGCTCAGTGCACGTACAGTTTTACGCCTCAGCTCCCTGAACAGCTCAGCTCTGCCATTCAGCCTGGCCCTGCGACTCTGGTCAATGGTATCCAGTGTCCCTTGAGAGACAAAATTCTTCTTTGCCCTGCGGTGAGTTCCAAGACATCCACCGGCAACATCAATGACGGTGGTCTTGAAGACACTCCACAACTCTTCAGGACCCCCCAAAGCACCCAGATCCCCCAAGTGTCCACTCAGCCTGTTGGCAAACTCCTCAGCTACTCTCTCATCCCTGAGCTTGCCAACATCCAGCCGAGGCTGGGATGGTACCATTCTCCAAGATTTAAGGTGCAGTTTTAGAGTTGCTGCAACAAGCCTGTGGTCAGTATTGAGGAACTGAGCACTCCGGTGGACCCTGCAGTTCTGGATCATCCTCCAACGACCGTCAATGAGGACATGGTTAATCTCCTTTGCCACACCGCCAGCGTTGGAATACCAAGTCCAGCGATGAGCTTGTGTGCGCTGAAACCATGAACCAGCCACCCTAAGTCCATGACTTCTTGAAAAGTCAAGGAACTTAGCGCTATTCTGGTTCATAGTTCCTGACCCATGGGGACTAACACACACCTCATAACCATCCCTATCAGTTCCAGTCGATGCATTGAAATCCCCCAAGACTAGAAGTGTATCTCGTCTGGGGCACTGATCAACCACAGACTCGAGTGTGGCGTAGAATGCATCCTTCACGGTGAGATCACTCGCCTCAGTCGGAGCATAAACAGAGACCAGGGAAATGACACCTAAGGAGTGACGAATCCTGAATATCATAATACGCTCGTTGACCGGTGTTACCTCAATTATCATTGGGGTCAGCTTATTGGACACAGCTGGAGCAACTCCTTGGGTATGGTAACCATCAGAGCGACCAGACCAATAGTAGGTGTAACCACCCACCATTATCTCGCCGCAATCCGGTCTCCGAACCTCAGAGAGAGCTGCAATCCCAATGTCCAAACGCTTGAGCTCAGATGATAACAGAGACAGGTGATCATCCTCTCTTAGGGATAGGACATTCCAGGCACCCACCCGAAGGGACCGCCTCAGGTTAACCCAAGGAGACCCAAGTCTGGTGGACGACACCTCAGCACAACTCCGACACACTCTCCCGCAATCTGACCCAGGGATGTTACCCCGTGGTTTCCCTCCTATCAAAGATTGGGGGTCCCGAAGGCTTTGCCCCAATCCCGTCATCCGGTGAGCTGCCCTGCGAAGGGAAGCTGCACAGGAGGTACTCCCACAGAGTGGGTTTTCAGATTTTTTCGCGTTTTTGTGTTTTGCAGAATGAAGGGTTTTACGGTGGCCGGAGTGCAAATCCTGCCACCAACCTCCTAATAAGATCTAACCCAACTGCAGGAGGACGTCCGCAGACACAGTTGGGCACAAGATATGGATGGCCGTTGGCTCACAAGGACAGGTTTTGTTTTTAATCCTGCTGGGTGTCCATATCCAAACACCCTCCTCACCAGAAAACCTGTTGGGGGAGACGGTTTACTCACCGACAACCCGACTATGGAACAGGTTCGTACAGGTTTACATGGTATTTGTAGCAGGTCACAGATCTAACCTGACCTGACCTGACCTGACACAGATCTAACCCCCCCCCCCCCGTGACGGGAAATGTGAATGGACATTTCAACTCCCGTCACCATCAACACCTTTCATTCTCACTTCCCGCTGACTTTCAAGGCTTGTTCTGGACCTGCTCATAAGATCGAAATATTTGTGATCGAAACAGGACTTATCTATCTCTAATTCCAGCAGTGTGTGTGTGTGTGTGTGTGTGTGTGTGTGTGTGTGTGTGTGTGTGTGTGTGTGTGTGTGTGTGTGTGTGTGTGTGTGTGTGTGTGTGTGTGTGTGTGTGTGTGTGTGTGTGTGTGTGTGTGTGTGTGTGTGTGTGTGTGTGTGTGTGTGTGTGTGTGTGTGTGTGTGTGTGTGTGTGTGTGTGTGTGTGTGTGTGTGTGTGTGTGTGTGTGTGTGTTGTCGTTATGCATTTCCACAAACTCCAACCGATTCCATTCAAATTCGGTACGATTATGGCTTTTGGTCCAACTTAGGTCATTGGCTATAAATTGTTTCCATAACACTTCCGATATTCTAAAAAATCGATAAATCGATATCCCTTATGGGATTTTCCATTCAAATCCACTCAAGTTTAAGGCCTACGGGGGACGCAAATTTGCACTTTGCCCCGGGTGCCGTTTACCTCCGCGACGCCAAGCTGTTCGAGTTAGGGTTAGGGTTAGCTGGTAGGGTTAGGGTTAGGGTTAATGTTAGGGTAGCTAACCCTAACCCTAACCCTAACCCTAACAGCTAACCCTAACCCTAACAGCTATTCAGGAAATTTGCAAGAAAGCCCGAGCAACGCCGGGCTTTACTACTAGTCTATCTATAATTCCAGCAATCTCTGTGTGTCTGTCTGTATGTGTGTGTGTCTGCGACCGCCGTTTCTCGACAACCACTGGTCCGATCTAATTGAAACTTGCCAGGAATATCGTTGGGGACCTTCGTATGTGCCTTTTCAAGGTTTGATATTAATCGGACAAGCGGTTCCCAAGTTACGGCCATTTATTTATCAACCAATGACAGGACACGGTGCTATGACGTCACAATTAAAAAATGATTTTTTTTTTTTGCACGTACGGCCACGCACCTACGGGTACGCACGTATGGGCACGCAACTACTGGCACGCACTAGTCTATATATAATTCCAGCAATCTGTGTGTGTGTGTCTGTATGTGTCTGTGTGTCTGTCTGCGACCGCCGTTTTTCGAAAACCACTGGTCCGATCTAATTGAAACTTACCAGGAATATCACTGGGGACCTAAGTATGTGCCTTTTCAAGGTTTGATATTAATCGGACAAGCGGTTGCCAAGTTACGGCCATTTATTTATCAACCAATGACAGGACACGGTGCTATGACATCACTATTGACGTCACAATTAAAAAAAAAATTTTTTGCACGTACAGCCACGCACGTATGGCCACGCACCTACGGGCACGCACCTGCGGGCACGCACCTGCGGGCACGCACGTACGGGCACGCACCTACGGGCACGCACTAGTCTATATATAATTCCAGCAATCTCTGTGTGTGTGTCTGTATGTGTGTCTGTGACCGCCGTTTCTCGACAACCACTGGTCCGATCTGATTGCAACTTGCCAGGAATATTGCTGGGGCCCCATGGATGTGCCTTTTCAAGGTTTGATATTAATCCGACGAGCGGTTCCCAAGTTATGGCCATTTATTTATCAACCAATGACAGGACATGGTGCTATGACGTCACTATAGACGTCACAATGAATTTTTTTGTTTGTTTGTTTTTTGCAGGTACGGGCACGCATGTATGGTCACGCACGTACAGGCACGCACCTACGGGCACGCACTCGTCTATATATATATATATATATATATATATATATATATATATATATATATATATATATATATATATATATATATATATATATATATATATATAATTCCAGCAATCTCTGTGTGTGTGTCTGTATGTGTCTGTGTGTCTGTCTGCGACCGCTGTTTCTCGACAACCACTGGTCCGATCTGATTGAAACTTGTCAGGAGTATTGCCGGGGACCCGCGGATGTACCTTTTCAAGGTTTGATATTAATTGGACGAGCGGTTGCCAAGTTATGGCCATTTATTTATCAACCAATGACAGGACACGGTGCTATGACATCACTATTGACGTCACAATTAATGTTTTTTTGTTTGTTTGTTTTTTGCACGTACGGGCACGCACGTACGGCCACACACCTATGGGCCCGCACATACGGGCATGCACCTACGGCCATGCACTAGTCTATATATAATTCCAGCAATCCTTGTGTGTGTGTGTGTGTGTCTGCATGTGTGTCTGTAAGTGTGTCTGCGACCACTGTTTCTCGACAACCACTGGTCCTATCTGATTGAATCTTGGCAGGAATATTGCCGGGGACCCGAGGATGTGCCTTTTCAAGGATTGATATTAATCGGACGAGCGGTTCCCCAGTTACGGCCATTTATTAGCCAACCAATGACAGGACACAGTGCTATGACATCACTATTGACGTCACAATTATTTTTTTGCACGTACGGTTACGCACGTACGGCCACGCACGTACGGGCATGCACCGACGGGCACGCGAGAGCGAAGGAACGGCCTGTGTGGTTCTTTCTGGCACGCGGTTTGAAAGATTTTTTTTTTGCACGTACGGCCACGCACGTACGGGCACGCACCTTTGGGCATACACTAGTATTTATAATGACAATAATCAACATTTAAACAATTATAAAACTCTTTGATTGTTGATGTAAACTCACCTCCAACCACGAGCCTGGTTCCTGGGTTACTTGTAAAAGCATCATTCTTCTTCTTCTTCTTCTTCTTCTCCTCGGTATTGAACCAAAACCGACAGTAATAGGTTCCATTGTCATTGAGGTTCAGGTTCCGGATCTTCAAACTCACTTTCCCTGAACTTACATCACCCACAATATCGAGCTGTTTGTGATGTTTGATGGTTCCGGTGTTTGTGATGGAACCATCCTTCGATTTATTTATGAACGGCCGTGCGTGGAAATAATCCTTTTTCCAGCTCATTTTAGTAATCTCTGTATCTCTTTGTGTGAAAGTGAAGTTACAGGGTAAAGTGGCTTCACCACCCACTGTGCCCAGAACCTCTCCTAAAACACACAAGTTGTACGGTG
Source organism: Eptatretus burgeri (assembly GCF_056783735.1). NCBI lineage: Eukaryota > Metazoa > Chordata > Myxini > Myxiniformes > Myxinidae > Eptatretus > Eptatretus burgeri. The sequence goes on from NC_140961.1 coordinate 26,674,917, forward strand.
ATGAAATTGTGCATTTATTTTCCGTATCTTGAGCAAAAATACCTGTGAATGAGAGAAGAACATGAATGGGGAAGGAAACGGATAAAGAAGGAAGAATTTCAATGGTTTCTGTTTTTCAAACTTCATCACGAAGTTATATTTCGTTTCCAAACAATGTGTTTCTCAAATGTTGTAACTACCAAAGTGTCTATAACCACATCTACCGGATCTACTGATGTGTTCACGTTCAGAATTATTCCCTCCTTCATGTGGGGTCATGGGGGGGGCAGGGGGGGATGTTTTTCACCCAAATCTTTCACAATCCCGCGAGTGGGGGGCGAATGTTTACTGGAGCTGAGTTGGAGAGAAATATTTAGGTTGTTGAGTGTGTGCTGGAGATAACTCTTGTTGAATGTGCTGGTGATGACTGTTTGAGTGTGCTGGTGATAACTCTTGTTGAGTGTGCTGGTGATGAGTGTGGTGGTGATGACTCTTGTTGAGTGTGCTGGAGATAACTCTTGTTGAGTGTGCTGATGATGACTTGTTGAGTTTGCTGGTGATGAGTGTGGTGGTGATGACTCTTGTTGAGTGTGCTGGAGATAACTCTTGTTGAATGTGCTGGTGATGACTCTGTTTGAGTGTGCTGGTGATAACTCTTGTTGAGTGTGCTGGTGATGAGTGTGGTGGTGATGACTCTTGTTGAGTGTGCTGGAGATAACTCTTGTTGAATGTGCTGGTGATGACTCTGTTTGAGTGTGCTGGTGATAACTCTTGTTGAGTGTGCTGGTGATGAGTGTGGTGGTGATGACTCTTGTTGAGTGTGCTGGAGATAACTCTTGTTGAGTGTGCTGATGATGACTTGTTGAGTTTGCTGGTGATGAGTGTGGTGGTGATGACTCTTGTTGAGTGTGCTGGAGATAACTCTTGTTGAATGTGCTGGTGATGACTCTGTTTGAGTGTGCTGGTGATAACTCTTGTTGAGTGTGCTGGTGATGAGTGTGGTGGTGATGACTCTTGTTGAGTGTGCTGGAGATAACTCTTGTTGAATGTGCTGTTGATGACTCTCTTTGAGTGTGTTGGTAATAAGTTGATAACTCTCTTACTCTTCAAATAAACTGTGGGATCTTCAACATCCACCAACTGAAGATATCAGAGAGGACACCCTGCTCGCTATCGAGGGATGATGAACTAGTTGATGCACGACTGGGTTTTTAATGTGAAGCCTTTTAGGACTTCCATCGACAAAATGAACAAACTGTTTTAAACTAAATTTTCACATTGAGATAACAAGGTAAAGAGCAAACAGAGATTGCAGACCCTCACCAGAACTTGTTTTGTGTGGTGTATTTTATGTGGCATTTGCATACTGGAGTGTTACGTAATTAAGACACATTTATAACCGTTAGCAGTGATGATCGGGTACCAAGACGTCCCGCTGTCTTGATTGGACCCCCGCAACCCCGCTTTGATTGGACACTTGACCCTGATCCATGACGTTTATTATTACCCTCACCAAAGGAGAGTGTAATTGCATTTGGATCCGTTTGTTATTTGGCAAAAATTTTTTTTGACAAATATGTTGATCGCCTCCGTTTGTTTGTGTGTTTGTTTGTTGGGTGGTCGCTAGAGTACCCTTATTGTCGGGGTTTCCGTGTGTGTGTGTGTGTGTGTGTGTGTGTGTGTGTGTGTGTGTGTGTGTGTGTGTGTCTGCAATGCGAGGCTCCACAGCACAAACCAGCAAACCGATTTCGATGAAACTTGGCGAACAGGTGCCATATGCGCTGGGAATGTGCGCGTTTGAGTTTCATTGCTGAGCAACCACCCGTTGCTATGCAGCGGCCGAAAAACCGCGTTTTAAGAACACAAACGGTATTCAATACTTGTCCTACAGTTTTGAATGTGGAGAAACGAGACTTCGGAATTAAACACTTCGAGATATTTAGAAAATTTTACTTGAGCCAATTTTTGATGTAGGTTTTATTTTTCAAATGGTAGTCCTTCAAAAATCGGGTGTTTATTTACCGTCATTTTTTTGTTTGTTTGTTTGGATGTAATGGACAGCTCTGGAGGCCAGAGAAGGCAACCGATTTTGATGAAACTTGACAGGTAGGTTCATACCAGGATCTAGTTCAATGCTTTTGAGCACCGTTGCTATGAACACCACTGATAGGCAACGGGACTTTGAAATTTTAGAAAAATCCGAAAAAATGAATTTTTTCGAAAATCAAAAATGGGCTTCCAGGCTTTTATGCGCACTCTAATCAACCTCTTTGTCAAAAATTTTCAGCCCGATCGGTCAAAAACTGTATGACTAGTATGCAATTATGTCACGACCATGCATGTCGCCTACCGGCTTGTTTGTGTGTTTGTGTGTTTGTCTGTCCGCTCGCCTCCAGCCCAAACCGCTCAACTGATTCTACTGAAATTTTCGGAGATTAATGTCACCGACCCTGCGACGGTCCCACATTGAAGTTTCGTAAGATTCGGTTGACTGAAAAGGTATACATAGGCCAATAGGCCAATTTGAGCCAAGTTTTCTAAAACCCTCAAATTTCATCTGATTGACTTGAAATTTAACAAGAACTTGCATATCAGGTCATTTAATTCAGCCACCTATTACTTTTGATGTTGTCATAGTTCAAAAGGACAACATAGGCCAGAAGGTCAACCCAAAATAGGCCAAATTTTTAATTGTTTCTAAAATCTTCAATTTTCATCTGATTGACATGAAATTTGAAGAATCTTTGCAAATGAGGTCACTGAAATCAACCACCTATTAATTTTGAGGTAAACTTAGGCCAAAAGATCAACATAGGCCAAGTTTCTAAAATCCTCAATTTTAATCCAATTAACTTGAAATTTGAAGAGCATTTGAATATCAGGTTGCTAAATTGAAACACCAACTAATTTTAAGGTAAACATAGGCCAAAAGGTCAGCATAGGCCAATTTGGGCCAAATTTTCAAAAATCCTCAATTTTCATCTGATTGACTTTAAATTTGAAGAGCATTTTCATGACAGGTCGCTGAATTCAAACACTTATTAATTTTGAAGTAAACATAGGCCAAGAGGTCAAAAGGCCAATGTGGGCCACATTTACTAAATCCTCAATTTTCATCTGATTGAGTTGAAATTAGGAAAGGATTTACATTTCAGAACACTGAATTCAACCACCTATTATTTATGTGGTCACCATAGGTGAAAAGGTCAACATAGACGAAAAGGTCAACATCGGCCGATTTTCTAAAATCCGCAATTTTTAACCAATTAACTTGAAATTTGAAGAGCATTTGCATATCAGGTCACTGAACTCAACCACCTATTAATTTTGAGGGTAAACATAGACCAAAAGGTCAGCATAGGCCAAATTTCTAAAATCCTCAATTTTAATCCAATTAATTTGAAATTTGAAAAGCATTTTCATGTCAGGTCGCTGAATTCAGCCACCAATTAATTTTAAGGTTGAAAGGTCAACACAGGCCTAATTTCTAAAATTGAGAGATAGGGCCAAAAACTAAATATATCACTATATCTCAAAAAGTTGTGGATGAGTTGAATAGATGACAAGAACAAGTGGATTGGATTTTGGTTCAGATCCAGCCCATCAGTGGGATACAAAACGTGAACTGTTCCACCTGGCAGAGGTATGCACTCTACCGAGTGCTGTTCTACTTTGTGGTTTTTTGCCAAGTTGCCACTCTATGAGTGATTTTCATTTGTCTGTTTGTTTGGCCGTACAGAACTTTTGTGTTTTTCTCCACAACCACTTATCGGAATGAGACAATTTTCACCACAGTTGCGACTTCTTAAGTATAATTTTTTTTTCGTAATTACGACGTCATAGGTCACATGGTTTGACAGCCTTGCTGGAAAAACGGAAATTGAATTGAACCTCTATCTCTGAAATCACACCAAGAAAAAATTTGAAAGTTGGCACACAGCAAGTACTCCTCATGGGGAATAAGTGCGATGTTTTGATGATGTCATAGGTGCTGTTTTGATGATGATCATAGATGATGTCAATGGTGGCAGGATTTGCACTCCGGCCACCGTAAAACGCTTCATTCCGCAAAACGCAAAAACGCAAAAAAATCTGAAAACCCACTCCGTGGGAGTACTTCCTGTGCAGCTTCCCTTCGCAGGGCAGCTCACCGGATGATGGGATTGGGGCAAAGCCTTCGGGACCCCCAATCTTTGATAGGAGGGAAACCACGGGGTAACATCCCTGGGTCAGATTGCGGGAGAGTGTGTCGGAGTGGTGCTGAGGTGAGTCCACCAGACGGCGGTCTCCTTGGGTTAACCTGAGGCGGTCCCTTCGGTTGGGTGCCTGGAATGTCCTATCCCTAAGAGAGGATGATTACCTGTCTCTGTTACCATCTGAGCTCAAGCGTTTCGACATCGGGATTGCAGCTCTCTCTGAGGTTCGGAGACCGGATTGCGGCGAGATAATGGTGGGTGGTTACACCTAGTATTGGTCTGGTCGCTCTGATGGTTACCATACCCAAGGAGTTGCTGTAGCTGTGTCCAATAAGCTGACCCCAATGATAATTGAGGTAACACCGGTCAACGAGCGTATTATGAGATTAGGATTCGCCACTCCTTAGGTGTCATTTCCCTGGTCTCTGTTTATGCTCCGACTGAGGCGAGTGATCTCACCGTGAAGGACACATTCTACGCCACACTGGAGTCTGTGGTTGATCAGTGCCCCAGACGAGATACACTTCTAGTCTTGGGGGATTTCAATGCATCGACTGGAACTGATAGGGATGGTTATGAGGTGTGTGTTGGTCCCCATGGGTCAGGAACTATGAACCAGAATAGCACTAAGTTCCTTGACTTTGCAAGAAGTCATGGACTTAGGGTGGCTGGTTCATGGTTTCAGCACCCACAAGCTCATCGCTGGACTTGGTATTCCAACGCTGGTGGTGTGGCAAAGGAGATTGACCATGTCCTCAGTAACGGTCGTTGGAGGATGATCCAGAACTGCAGGGTCTACCGGAGTGCTCAGTTCCTCAATACTGACCACAGGCTTGTTGTAGCAACTCTAAAGCTGCACCTTAAATCCTGGAGAATGGTACAATCCCAGCCTAGGCTGGATGTTGCCAAGCTCAGGGATGAGAGAGTAGCTGAGGAGTTTGCGAACAGGCTGAGTGGACACTTGGGGGGTCTGGGTGCTTTGGGGGGTCCTGAAGAGTTGTGGAGCACTTTCAAGACCACCGTCCTTGATGTTGCCGGTGGACGCCTTGGAGTTCACCACAGGGCAAAGAAGAATTTTGTCTCTCAAGGGACACTGGATACCATTGACCAGAGTCGCAGGGCCAGGCTGAATGGCAGAGCTGAGCTGTTCAGGGAGCTGAGGCGTAAAACTGTACGTGCACTGAGGGTGGACAAGGAGGCCTATGTGCGAGGAATCTGTGAGGGGGTAGAGCATCACCTGTGGACAGGTGATTCTCGTCCCGCTTACAGGGGAATTCGCGCATTACGTTCATCCAAGCCCATCCCTCGGAGCACTGCAGTTCGAGCAGAGAGTGGTAGGCTCTTGACAGAGGAGTCTGAAGTGAAGGCCCGCTGGGCCGGTTACTTTGAGCGGTTGTACCAGGCTGATCCCCCAGCTGTCGAGTTGGACGTCAAGGGTGTTACAATCCCTGTTGCTGACCCTCAAATCAACTGTGGTCCACCTACGCTTGTGGAAACACGGGCTGCGGTGAACCAGTTGAAACGGGGCAAAGCTCCAGGGATCTGTGGCATCCATGCTGAACTTCTCAAGGCTGGTGGAAATGCTGCACTCGTGTCGTTGCATGCAGTTTTGTGCTCTGCCTGGAACACAGGCATCATCCCAACTGACTGGAAGAGGGGCCTTGTTGTCCCTCTCTGGAAAGGGAAGGGTGATCGCCAAGACTGCAACAACTACCGAGGGGTGACGCTGCTCTCAGTGCCGGGCAAGGTCTTTGCTCGGATAATTCTTGATAGGGTTCGCCACCATCTGCTTGAGCACCAGCGTCCAGAGCAGTCAGGCTTTACACCAAAGTGGTCAACGATTGACCGTATCCTTGCACTTCGTGTCCTCACCGAACGCAGACGAGAGTTTTGGCAGGGGCTGCTTGCAGCCTATGTTGATCTCTGTAAAGCGTTCGATTCAGTGAATCGAGATGTCCTCTGGAGGATTCTTGGTCTTCGTGGGGTGCCACCGAAACTGATCGATCTGATGTCTGAACTCTACTTTGGTACTGAGAGTGCTGTGAAGTGTGGTGGTACCATCTCTGACTTATTTCCAGTTGTTACTGGAGTTCGTCAGGGATGTGTACTTGCCCCCACACTTTTCAGCACTTGTATGGACTGGATTTTTGGGAGAATGTCAGAGAGATCAAGTTGCGGTGCATCGTTTGGCAATGTCAAGATCTCGGACCTTGATTTTGCAGATGATGCAGTCATCTTTGCGGAGACTTTAGACATCCTCTTGGTGGCCCTCGAGGTGCTGAATGAAGAGTCGGAGCCGTTGGGATTACGGATTTCTTGGGTCAAAACTAAGATCCAGGCTTTCGGTGACATCTTGGATGCTGCTGTCCTGTCTGTGTCTGTTTGTGGTGAGGATGCTGAGGTCGTGGATAGATTCACTTACCTTGGCAGTGATATTCATGTCTCCGCAGGTTGTGAGCCGGAGGTCAATAGACGTCTGGGTCGGGCCTGGGGAGTCATGGATTCACTGGATCGTGGGGTGTGGCGCTGCCGGTACCTGTGCGGGAGGACGAAAGTCCGAGTCTTCAGGTCCTTGGTACTTCCAGTCTTGCTCTATGGGTGCGAGACTTGGACTTTGACCAAGGATCTGAGACGGAGACTTAATTCCTTTGGTACCAGGTCTCTTCGAAGAATCCTTGGCTATCGCTGGTCGGATTTTGTGTCCAACGAGCGGTTGCTGAGAGAGACTCGGATGAGATTTGTTACCTGCATAGTCCGTGAGCGTCAGCTGCGGCTGTATGGACATGTGGCTCGTTTTCCTGACGCTGATCCTGCTCACCAGATTCTCTCAGCGAGGGAGTCTCATGAGTGGAGGAGGCCAGTGGGCCGACCACGTGCCTCATGGTTGCAGCAGGTTGACCATCATCTCAAGGAGATGGGGATGGGCCTGGCATCTACCTGGGGGATGGCCAGACGGAGGCCCCTGGAGTACCGGCGGAAAGTGGACGCAGCGACGCGCTGTTCTGGCACATGCTCCCATACCTGACCTTCGTTATGACTTCATAACTGCATATGTGGAATGCTGCATCTGATCAGTATGAAATTTTTGAGGTAATCAAGGGATAAAATAGTCCAAAGAAAAAAAAAATGATGACGTCATTGGTCACGTCATTCGGCAGCTTTATTGTTTAAAAAAAAACCTTCAACAACATTGACAACTAGGCTGAGGACAACAATGCGATTCTTCGGTAGTTATTTCAGTCCAGTAGGTAGCCTTTCCTTTTGTACAATTGGAAGTTTGTGGCGACTGAAATTCTGTAAGACTGAATCCTTGGACGAGATTTGGGTGAAAAGTTTATGTAAAAGCAAAGGAAGATGGGAGCCACCATGCCTGTACACTTCCCCTGGAATGCGTCAGAATCAGAAGCCTTAACCACCTTTAGTTGTTTCATAATGTTGCGGATTTTCTCGAGCGTTGGCACTACCATGAGGAGTGTGTTCAATTACCAAGTTTATATTTTCTTATTGTTTTGTATACATAGACGAGGCTCATGGAAGAGCTAAAAGTTTCTTCTGTAGCGTTCCTCTTGTACAGATCAACATGGAGAATTTGGACAATTTGTATACTGTACACATCAACAAAGGAAATTTATACAAATATTACACAGTACACATCGACATAGAGAATTTATACAATTAGTACCTGGTACACATCTTCATTGAGAAATTATACAATTAGTACATGGTGCACATCTACACAGAGAATTTATATAATTAGTACATGGTCTGCATCTACATAGATAATTTATACAATTGGTACAGAGTACACATCTACATTGAAGATTTATACAATTATTTCACAGTACACATCGACATAAATAATTTATACAATGAGTACATGGTACAAATCTACAGAGAAAAATTATAGAATTAGTACATGGCACACATCAACATCGAGAATTTATACATTTAGTACATGGTACACATCAACAATGAAAAATTGCACAATTAGTACACGGTACACATATACATAGATAATTTATACTAAATTTATACTATTACAGCACAGTGCATATCTACATTGAAAAATTGTACAATTAGTACACAGTACACATCTTTATAGAGAAATTGTACAATCAGTATATGATAAACATCTTCAGAGATAAATTATCCAATTAGTTTATGGTACACATCTACATGGAGAATTTATACAGTTAGTACACGGTACACATCTACATGGAGAATTTATACTAAATTTATACTATTACTACACAGTACATATCTATATCGAAAAATTGTACAATTAGTTTACGGTACACATCTACATTGAGAATTTATACGAAATTTATTATATTACTACGCAGTACATATCTACATTGAAAAATTGTACAATTAGTACACAGCACACATCTTTATAGAGAAATTTTACAATCAGTATATGGTGCACATCTTCAGAGATAAATTATCCAATGAGTTTATAGTACACATCTACATGGAGAATTTATACAGTTAGTACACGGTACACATCTACATGGAGAATTTATACAATTAGTATATGGTACACATCCACAAAGAGAATTTATACTAAATTTATACTATTACAACAGAGTACATATCTACATTGAAAAATTGTACAATTAGTACACAGTACACATCTTTATAGAGAAATTGTACAATCAGTACATGGTACACATCTTCAGAGATAAATTATCCAATGAGTTTATGGTACACATCTACATGGAGAATTTATACAGTTAGTACACGGTACACATCTCCATAGAGAATTTACACAATGACTACATGGTACACATCTACATGGAGAATTTATACAATTAGTATACGGTACACATCTACAAAGACAATTTATACAATTAGTACACAGTACACATCTCCATAGAGAATTTATACAATGACTACATGGTACACATCTACACAGATAATTTATACAATTCGTACATGGTACACATCTACATGGAGAATTTATACAATTAGTTTACGGTACACATCGACAAAGATAATTTATACAATTAGTACACAGTACACATCTCCATAGAGAATTTATACAATGACTACATGGTACACATCTACACAGAGAATTTATACAATTCGTACATGGTACACATCTACATGGAGAATTTATACAATTAGTTTACGGTACACATCGACAAAGAGAATTTATACAATTAGTACACAGTACACATCTCCATAGAGAATTTATACAATGACTACATGGTACACATCTACACAGAGAATTTATACAATTCGTACATGGTACACATCTACATGGAGAATTTATACAATTAGTTTACGGCACACATCTACAAAGATAATTTATACAATTAGTACACAGTACACATCTCCATAGAGAATTTTTACAAAGACTACATGGTACACATCTACACAGAGAATTTATACAATTAGTACACAGTACACATCTCCATAGAGAATTTATACAATGACTACATGGTACACATCTGCACAGAGAATTTATACAATTCGTACATGGTACACATCTACATGGAGAAATTATACAATTAGTATACCGTACACATCTACAAAGAGAATTTATACAATTAGTATACGGTACACATCTACCTGGAGAATTTATACAATTAGTATACGGTACACATCTCCATAGAGAATTTATACAATGACTACATGGTACACATCTGCACAGAGAATTTATACAATTCGTACATGGTACACATCTACATGGAGAAATTATACAATTAGTATACGGTACACATCTACAAAGATAATTTATACAATTAGTACACAGTACACATCTCCATAGAGAATTTACACAATGACTACATGGTACACATCAACATGGAGAATTTATACAATTAGTACATGGTACACATCTACATAGAGAAATTATACAATTAGTACATGGTCAACATCTACATAGAGAAATTATACAATTAGTACATGGTACACATCTACATAGAGAAATTATACAATTAGTACATGGTACACATCTACATAGAGAAATTATACAATTAGTACATGGTACACATCTACATAGAGAAATTATACAATTAGTACATGGTCAACATCTACATAGAGAAATTGTACAATTTGTATATGGTACACATCTGCATGGAGAATTTATACAATTAGTACACGGTACACATCTACCTAGAGAATTTGTATAATTTGTACATGGAACACATGTTATTTTTCTGTGTCAATCAATATGTTTGCAACAACTTAACCTTTCAATCCGTCACAAACTGAGGAGTCAACCAATGTGTGTCATTTCCATTGTATTTGAATGTTACTCAAGGAAAACTAGAAAATCGGACAGTGTAAGGAAGAGGAAATATGTAACACTCTTTGGTTCTCATCCTGGAACTCCACTCATGCTTGTTATAAGTTCGATCCACAGTGTTGTAGTTACAGTAGATAGAGAAGGTTTCATCTCTGATTCAACCTTTGTATTTACCTGCTTGTGTTCCCATCTGAATGTGTGTCATCTCTCCCTCCCCTGCCTTCCTCCTCTCTCTCTCCCTTCCATCCTTCTCCACTCCCTCCTTTCACCCTCCTCTATCCTTCCCCTCCCTCCTCTCTCCCACTTTCTCCACCCAAATTTCTCCACGAAACCATCAGTCCTTAACAGTTCCCTTAGCCAAGGGTGAGCGGTGGAGGTAGGAGCAGAGAAGAAAGAGAGAGAGAGAGAGAGAGGGATAGGATCTGGGTGGGAATGAGAGGGATCTGAGATGGAAATGGAGATGGAGGGAAGGAGAGACAGAGACAGGAGAGAGAGAGGAGAGGAAATACAGATGGGAGAGAGAGACAGAGAGAGAGAGAGAGAGAGAGAGAGAGAGAGAGAGAGAGAGAGAGAGAGAGAGAGAGAGAGAGAGAGAGAGAGAGAGAGAGAGAGAGAGAGAGAGAGAGAGAGAGAGAGGAGGGGTGAGAGAAAGAGAGAGAGAGAGATGAGAGAGAGGGGAGAGAGAGAGGGGGGGAGATGAGGGGGGAGAGAGAGAGAGAGAGAGAGAGAGAGAGAGAGAGAGAGAGAGAGAGAGAGAGAGAGAGAGAGAGAGAGAGAGAGAGAGAGAGATATATATATATATATATATATATATATATATAAATATATATATATATATATATATATATATAGAGATATTTGACTTTTGAAGTCCTTTTATTATCAAAAATACAAAAAAAAAAAAAATCGTTACATTAACCATTGGTACATAAAAGCAATGATACAAAGGAAGCTACAGAAAATTATTAATATGCAATTTAACAAATAGGAAAGAAAAGGAGGAGGAGGGGGGGGGGGAGAGAGAAGAAAAGAAAATAAAGAAAGATGAGAACGTTAACTTTGAACATGAATCAAAAGCACACTACAAAAGTATTATAAGTTGGTTCTCACGAACCTCAAAAATTACTTTGTGACACCAAGTATTGATGAACTCATCAAGCCTTTTATCATCTTGAGAGAAAGAAAATTCAAGTTTTATTCTCGCTCACACTAGAGCATTAAAGAAAAAACATTATGAGGCATTGCCTGATGGGTTTTCCATTAAAATTTTCTCTCCTTGAGAAATATATTGCCAGTTTGGCAGTTTCTAGGAAAATCTAAAAAGGATATTTGCCTTATTAGGCTTGGCATTTAAACCAAAAATAAAGGAACACAAAGAAAACACAACCTTCATTTTGTGTGACACAAAATTTAACCAATTAAATAAAGGAATCAATCTCACACGATTAATAAAAACATGGAAAACATCTTCTGAACATATACAAAATGGGCAACACGTAGATATAGGAGAAAATTTTTGAATTAGCCTCTTGGAAGGGACTATCCAGTGGATCAACCTCCATTGGAGATCACCTGACATTTTGCTTATGAGCTTGTTATACATAGAGTCCCACACAGGTTCAGAGGGGGGTCCGGCAGGCATCAGTCTCTTCCACCGGGTTACTCCGTTTAAAGGTGTATCCCCTCGCAGTTGTTTGATACAAGACTTGTAAAGTTCTTTGCTGCTCGTCTTTTAAAAGGGTTTTAACCCCATTCTAATGGGGGGTAAGTTGTTTGGAATAAACTGTATACATAATTTGGGAAAACCCCACTCATTAAACAGTGCATCATGTTCCTGGGTCCAAACTAATCTCAGTCGGAACCCTATGCGTGTGACTTCTCTCAAGATTTTTCAGATCACTCTTTTGGAGTGAGTTCCTGTTAGGTCGGCTATTTCCTGTGCAGATTTCCACCTAGAACCCGAAACATGCTGGAGGTGAAGTACTTTTGAGATTCCAGCTGATAAATAATGTTAGCAGAAGTCCCAACTTCTAGGAATACTGGGAAAGAGAAGATTAAAGAACAAAGGTTCTTGAGCGAATATCTTCGTTATATAGGTGCCCTGCTGGTGGCACACTGAAAGGCTCTGCCAGGCGTTCAAGACTCTGATGAAAATCAGAGAGAGAAGATGTGTGAAAACACTGAAGCAGGACCAGAAAGCATTCACGGCCATATCCGAGCCCTCCCGCTTGCTGCAGAATGTGAGAAGCCAGGAGATGGTTTGGTAATTGCTCTTCAGATAGCAATTTTTTCATTGAGCATTGCCGAAAGGCCATTGTCCGGCTCCTGATGTCAAACATCCCCTGGCCTCCTTCGACCAATGGACGGCAAATCATGGTTGGTCATAACCAGTGATGGCCTCCCCAGAAGAAGTCCAACAGTTGCTTTTGTACTCCAGTTAACAAGCCTTCCAGTGGTTGCAGGCAAATGAACCTGTGCCATAAAAAGGAGGAAACTAAATTGTTAATGAGCAGGACCCGACCTCTTTACGAAAGGTGGGACAGAGCTCTCTTCCACCAACTTAATATTTTTTTCCACCCGTTCAGGAACACCATCCCAGTTTTTCTAGCTATATTGTGGAGATCCCAGAAAACCCCCAAGATATTTGACACCTTCATACACCCATTTTAGCTTTGGAGGAAGATGTACTAGCGGGATTCGTGTCATTTCAGATAAATTGCTTTTCACACAGGGAACCCACAGAGCTTTGCTTTCTTCCGAGCTAAACTTTAAAGACGAAGCAGAACAAAACAAGTCTAAACACTTGACAAGAGCGGCAATGTCATTGTCATCCTTAACAACCACCGAGACATCATCCGCATATGCTGATAAAATAACTGAAGGGTACTCAGGAGATATAACTACTTCAGAGACGTTTCTCCTCAACAACACTAGAAGTGGCTCTAACACAAGGGTGAATAATAAGCCAGAGACTGGGCAGCCTTGCCTTACCCTCTGTACCTGTATGGGGGAAACAAGCTCATTGTTTACCTTAATTATACTGAATATATTATTATATAATAAGGCAATTGTAAGTCCTGAAATTAGCCACAAATCCATAAACTTCCAACACATGATACAGAAAGCCATGGTCTGTACTATCAAAAGCCTTTTCTAAATCAAGAAAAATTAAACCAAAGTCATTCTGTGCACAATTACCCTCCACCAAGTCTCTTGTGCAAAAAAAATGTTATCATATATATAGATCTGCCCGGTATACAATAACTCTGATCAGGATGGACCAGATCACCAATTACTTTTTCGAGTCGATTAGCCAAGGCTTTGGAAAGGATTTTATAATCAGTGTAAAGCAAAGAAACAGGTCTCCAATTCTTCATGCGTCGCAAGTCACAAGCCTTTGGAAGGAGGGACATCACCGCTCTTCTCAGGCGTAGAGGCAGTTCTCCATGCAACAAAGACGATTCCAAGAAGTGCATTAGTTCCTAACATTTTGGGGCCAACAGGCCTCAAAATTCCACATAAAATTCAGCCGGCAGGCCATAAATTCCGGGAGCACTTCCCGAGTCCATTTCAGTTAAGGCTTGGGTTAACTCCTCCTGCGTAATTGGCGAGTCCAATTCTCGACACTGGGGCTCAGTGAGAGAGGAAAATTGGTTCATAATTTAATCACAAACAGTTTGTTTTGTAAAGAGATTGGAGAAGAAATCCTTAACACACAACCTCATGGCACTGGGATTAATGACAACTCCGTTGGGGTCAAAGACAGAAAAGATAGTATTGGGTGACTTACTAGAGGAATCTAAACTTTAAAAAAAAAAGATTTACTAGGGGTATCTAATACCTTTAAGTTTTTAACACTTAGTCTGAGTAACAACCCAGCTGCTTTCTTTTGGATGAACTCTCTTAACTGAGTCTTCTTTTCAAGTAATAATTGATAACTTCCTGTATCATTGCTGTTTGCCAGTTTACTTTCTCGGTGTACAATGTCAGCTTCTAAACAAGCCATTGTTATATTCTTAACATTTGTAGTGTTTGCCCTGAACTGCTGCCAAAACACCCTAATCTGGGTTTTTGTATTGTCCCACCATAAATTCAATGAAGAAAAAGAGGATTTTCTTAGGATTTGGTTAGCCCAGAAGACTTGGAAAGCTTCTTTAAATAGATCATCTTCTAAAAGATTGGTATTAAATTTCCAAAATGCACTTCTATGTATTGATTGAGGGAGAAAAAGCCCCACGGTTACTAAGTGATGATATGAGAATATAGATGGAGAGAAATCTGGAGAGACCACAGTGTTCCTAAAGTGTGAGCATATATTGTTGCGAATCTGGAAGCTATGATCACACTCAACATTCAGGTCCTTTAGCTCAGTTATCTCGGTAAGTATGTGTTTTATAGATAGCTCCCCTTCCCTTGTATAATGGGTAAATCAATGTAAATGCGCTGATTTATTTTAATAGTTTGGAGTTTTATCGAGATTCTGCGAAGAAGAAGAAGAACCACCCTCCTCTGCAAAGAAGAAGAATGACCCTCCCACCCCTAGATTCTGAGACGTAAACAAGGATGACGGTTGATCAACTCCCGCCCTGGGATTTTCCCCGCGCGCCGGGAAGGGGGAAGGGGAGCACGTCGGAGCACATAAAAAGGAGTGAGTGAATCGGAGAGGAGTGAGCGAGCCAGCCAGCCAGTGAGTACTCCTGTCGTCATCGTCATCGTGGCCTAGGAGGTCTAGAAGCGCTTCTGTCGTCGTGGAAGGAGAAGTCCCTGTCGTCGTCATCGTGGTCTGAGAGGTCTGGGCTGGTCGTGGCCGTCTGGAACGTCTTCTTCCTCCTCCTCCTCCGGAGGGTCGAACTCGAGAGGGACCATCCGCCGAATGGCTGTCAAGGTTTTGGTGGCCGGGACAGGCGCCGACCGAGTCAGCCGGAAGACCGCATGAGGAGGAAAGGTCCAATATAGACCCTTACCTCCAGCTCACCTTCCCTCCGAGCTGGGGGTATTAATAAAGGCATTAGCCACCACTTATTTTGGGTGTGTGTGTGTGTGTCCGTGGCCCGTCTGGTAAGTAGTGAATTGTTTAAGTGCCTTTGCTGTATAAACTTGCATTTCTTATATTCGGTATAGCTCTGCCTTATGTGCTCCCTTCATTCCCCCATTGCATTATAAATAAACCCCCCATTTGTTCAATGTTTTCAGCTCGTTCGTGTCCATTCTTGCATTGACTGAGCGTGTCGTGTGCTGGGGAAAATTTGCAAGGCCGTTGTGCCGCCGTAAGGGGACATCTGGACCGACGGTTCTCGGTGATTGAACCACTCGGAATCGCACACGGAACGAGTGCGCTAAGTGGCTCATTTCCATACGAGTTCCGTCGAGGGTGTGAAGACTTGGTAGATCGCCACGTGGTCTCTTGGTATTTTGAGATTTGGAGAATAACCCTGTACCACGTGGTGGAAATATTGATGCTTCACGGTCCAAAACAAAGGACCCATCGACTCCGGACTTATCCGGGGTGACGATCTGAATTCCGGGCGATTGGTCGAGCCGACTCTACTGTTCCATCTGGTGGTCGTGCTCGTCGGCCGACGTCCCGGTCCCGCAACAATATATCATCGGTCGAGTCTGGCAAAGGAAAACCTCCCTCTGGTAAGACGACTCCACGTGAACTGGGATTCATTGGGGTAAAGTACCCTCCATACATCTAACAAACCAACCCGAGAAAATAAAAGCAATAAATCACTACAAGATTCGAGATGAGGTTCTGGTATATTCCTGTCCATTTCCGGGTTCAAAAGTCCAGTTAAAATCACCCCCAATGCAAACACAGCGACGTAAATCAACCGCCTGTAAGTGATTGATCGCAGACACAAAGAAAGCTTTCCGTTCTGTGCTCCCACTAAGTGCATACTCATTAAATAAAATAAAATGAACAAATGAAATGGAAGTGGTTAATGACTAGTTCAAGAGCGATAAACTGGCCTTTAACAATCTCCTGGAAGAAACATGACTCAGGTGTGAGCCCAGGTCTCAGTATGAAAGCAACACCGGCCAAAAGAGAGGACAAGTTGCTAAAAAAGCACTGTCCCCCAAAAAGACGACACCAATCCTACTCTACATTCTGAGTAATGTGTGTGTTTCCTGTCTAATAATAGTATGTCGATGTTATTCCGTCTAATAAGCTTTTCACTTGAGCTTGGCGGTTGTGGTTTGCACCTCCACCATTAATATTTATGGTACCAAAGGTGATTTTCTTCATTCAAAGGGTTTGGTTCGGTGTTGCCAAGTCTCAACACCGGCTCTCATAATGAATTTCGTGAGACGGTAAAACTGTGACTTTGTCAAGGAGAACTCATCGGCCTTTCTCATAATATCTTTGGCAGTTTGAATAAATGAAACTAGATCAGGAAATTTATCTTTGATAACAACATCTCGCTGTCTATAAGTTTCATTTAAGAAAGAAAACCAGTTGAGGAGCTATCATTGGCTGATCAGATGGAGACAGACAACTCGAGCACCTCAACATCCTCATCAGATTCTGACAAATCAGACAAGGTACCTCAGGGGTTGAGGATTTCATCCTCCGAAGTCACTAATGGAATGTTCAGAATCTCTGGGGATTCGCTGGAAAGTTCTCGTGTTTCCATCATTTTGATGATGTTCCTTATGCTCAGCTGGAGTTGAAATTGTGGTTTCACATTCTTGCGGAGCCTTATCTATCGATTCAATTGGAGATCCCAGAGTACAATTTTGAATTTGCATCGGTGAAGGGGCACTGAAGAGGAACGTGTTAAACGCTGTCTGCTCGTTCACATAACTTAGTGATGGTAACAGTTCATTTGGGGGTTTAACACCGTCTTTAGCATCACTATCTATTTCACCCATACAATTTATATTCTCAGAAGTAGTCTGCAAACTTTGAGACGTATTTTCCTCAACTACAGGACCTACTTCATGATCTTTTTTCCCAATACAGGTCGAAACATGAGGAACACATTGAGGTGTATTTTCAGCTACACTGTCCTCCAATACTACCTTGTTTGCAGTACCGATAGAAAGACTAACAGCTGATGCTCTCCGGTTTTTTTTAAATAATAATGGGATCCTCAATCATTGCTTCACCACATGACGAATCCGCAGGAATCGTCGACAAATTTGTATTTACCTCATTTACCAAAATAGGAAGTGAAATACTATCATTTTCGACACCTAGTACCGCGGTATTGTTATCATTCGTCTCACTGCAGGTGAGAACAGCAGGAACAGTTAAACCAATGGGATTCACTACAGTCTTTTCAATGGGGTTTGAGGTATTTATATCCTTTTTACAATCCACATCTACATGACCATATTCACCACACTTTAAACACCAAATTTTAGGGCAGAAACGTTTCACATGACCAAAGGTTCCACAGAGAAAGCACGCTAACGAGGCCGACGAGGCATATACTTGATACTGGCGATCATTGAGATTTACCTTGAACGAAATGTTCAACCCCGTGTCGTCACCACGATCGGGAAGTACCATGTACACCTGTCGATGGAAACTCATTACGTGTTTTATCCTCTTGTCACTGCTCCTTAGGGGGATCATTGACATTCTCGAGACAACTGTTCCATAACAAGACAGGACTGACAATAATATATCATTCGGTAAGAATGGTGGAGCATTAGACACAACGATTTTTACTGCAGGAGTATCCATGGGGGATATTATCACAAAACACCATTATCACTAACATAAAAACACCATTATGGGTGGTTAATTTTCACTCACAACATCGTGAACAAAATTTTCATTAGACACGAACACAACAACTTTCTGATTCATTGGCGACGCAGCGCGAACATGTTCAAAACCGATTATATTCCCGACTGCAAGGACGACGTCCTCAGTGAGGATTCCTTCTGGCGGAACACACACAAGCTCATGTTTCCGAGTTAAATTATAATTTAATTATCAAACTTTGATAATTATCAAACTTTGACAAACTTTGTTTGATAATTATCAAACACCACATACTGAGGGCATGTATTCGCCATAACGGCAATTTAACTAACACCACTTTGCTCAGATCAGGCAAAAAGGTCAAAAGTAAGCAAAACAAAATAAATTAATAATAATCCAAAAGATTAATAAAGTCTCATCAACACTGGGTAGGCCACACCCAAGTAGGCCCGCTCTAACTCTTTCTCTCTCTCAAGGACAGAGGGTGTAGAAAACACAACTAGAGAGAAAAAATGAGACAAACACAGCAGGATAGGAGGAGAAGGAAAGAGGGGAGGCAGGAAGGAGAAAACCCCACGAGTAACTCACCACAGCACAGAGCGGCTGCAGCAAGCGGCCATGACACCACACCCAACCAACAGAATACCACCAGGGGGGTGAGAGAGAGAGAGGGAGAGGGGTGAGAGAGATGAGGAGGAGAGAGCGAGGAGATGGAGGGAGAGGGAGAGAGAGAGAAGAGAGAGGGGAGAGAAGAGAGGAGAGAGAAAAGAGAGAGGGGGAGATCGAGAGAGAGAGGAGGGGAGAGAGGAGATCGAGAGAGAGAGAGAGAGAGAGAGAGAGAGAGAGAGAGAGAGAGAGAGAGAGAGAGAGAGAGAGAGAGAGAGAGAGAGAGAAAGAGAAAGAGAAAGAGAAAGAGAAAGAGAAAGAGGAGAAGAGAAGAGAAGAGAGGGAGGGAGAGAGAGAAAGATGAGATGAGATGAGGGAGAGAGGGACGACCCAGCTATAAACTATCATCCTAGTGTTTCACAAGCAGTGCGATTCGTCAATGTGTGTGCCATCTCTCGGCTGGACGTTCAACTGGGTGCTGCATCTGCCGGAATCCTCGCCCCTCTCCTTTCCTTTCCCCCTCTCCCCCTTTGCACTCTCCCCTCCCCTCCCTCTCCCTCCTCCCCTTTTCCCTCTCCCTCTCTCACCTCTCTACCTCTTTCTGACTCTTCTCCCTCTCTCCCTCCTCTCCTCCCTCCTCTCCCTCTTTCTCCGCTCTCCCCTTAATACTCCCGTCAACGAAGCGACGGTGGTATTTGATGGTATAAAATAAAATGATGACACTGTATTTACAAACTCCTCCACGAACCAGAGATAAAATTTAAATAATTAATGATGAAACAGTGCAGCTTTCAGGGTTGGTTGAAATTGCTGAGATTGTGTAACAGGGAAAGGGTTAGGTTGTCACAAAGAGAATAAAAACATAATTCTTATTTTAATAAATACACTTTAATCAGTCGTAAGGATTGTCTTGACTTGTTTTACTCCTTATACTGGACCTGTGGAAACTCTTGTCTGTGTTGGCCTTTCTTCTTTCTCCATTTTACTGTCATTTTTGCTATAATTTGTATTCTTCTTCTTCTATTCAGGTTTAAATTTCTCTCTTTGCCCATGAGTGTTTTGTAATTTAGATAACCATTATATTTATTTTGTCCGTTTCGTGCTATTTCTCCTTATGTAATCACTATCATTACAACTGCCCAGAAAAAGTACTTTATCTAATGTTGTCTCAGACAGTGTTTACCTCTTTTTATTTATATTACTCACCCTCTAATCTGTGAAATATACACAGAAAGAAAATATAATTAATCCACATATTTTCATATCAAGGGTAACTTTTAATACACTGAGTCAAATGCACACCTTTAACACACAATGGAAAAATCTGCTTGTATGATCCTTACCTTGTAAAAGAGCTACCCAGTAAAGAAGCTGCCAAGGAGGAATAGGAATTTGGGGGGAATGGTGGGAAAACATTGAGAGAGACATTGCAGAGAGTGTAATCGAACACAATGGAGAAGAGATTTATATATTTTAATATCACAGAGAATTCAGGAACAAGGATAGATGACGTGTCAACTTCCCATGAATGGATTAACAGAGAAATTGGGTAAATCTCTTCCTTCCCTTTTGGATGTTTGTGCAATTGCATGACATGAACCAGAAAAATTGATTTTATAAAAACTCAATTTGTAATACTGTACTCTCCGACTCCGACATTCGGAGACTTACATTTGCGGACCCCGCGTATGCACAGTTCATAAAATGTGATCTTCTTTGACATTCGCAGCCGTGCTTCATGTATTCATGGGTTTTTTTTTTTCGCGTATTCACGATTTTTCATGGGTTTTTTGATTCTCCCTTATGAATCACGAACAACCAGAAACCTATTCCCTTTTTCCCCATTTAGCTCATGTTTTCCCATTTTCCTCATTTCCTCATTTCCCCATTTTTCCCCATCAGACAGAATCAATATCGGTATCTGAGCTCAAAATACATTGTTGGAACTGGGTGGGTTCTGAGTGTGACGGCACTGGCGGCAATCGAAAATCGACACTTCATGGGTTTTTATCAGCACTTTGTGATTGGCAAAAAAAAAATTCAGTTTTGTTTTCCTTTAAATTAGACCGTGTAATGATTTTCATTGGTTTTCAGAAAGAAAAATTATGTTTGGGTTTCCCTTTAAGGGGTGTAAAGGTCTAAAGGGTATAAAGGTCGAAAGGGTGTAGGGTGGTCTAAAGTGTCAAAATGGAAGGTAAAAGCAGTCTGAGGGTCTTGGGGTCTTCAGCGGTCTTAGGGCTCTTGGGAGTCTTCAGAGTCTTGGATGTCTTGAGAGGTCTTAAGGGTGTTTAAGGTTCTTAAGGGTCTTGTGGGTCTGAAAGGTCAAAGGGATCTAAAGGATGTAAATTTCTAACAGCATCTAAACTCTAAAGTCTAAAGGGTCTTCAAAAGTCTAAGGGGTCTCAGCAGTCTAAAGGGTCAACAGGTACATTCCAATGGTACGTAATTAATAGACATATGTGTAGTCAGGATGCAACTGACGTTCAAACAGCACATAATTAAGAAACTATACTGAGGCCTCATGGATAACTTCATGAATGAAAGGTCGTTTTTTGCATATATATATATATATATATATATATATATATATATATATATATATATATATATATATATATATATATATATATATATATATATATATATATATATATATATTGTTGTGGTTGACCAAATTCGCAAACCACCATTCAGGTCCCTTGGGTGAGATATCTCGGTAAGTATATGTGTAGTTAGGCCCAAACCCGTTGTCTAGAGGGAATAAATGTCATTCATGCGTGCTGCGACTCTTCAGGATAGCCGTTTTTCTTTTACTATCTTTATTTTGGACCAGCCACCATCTCTACCACCACCAACCACGTCTCAACAGTCATCACAACATCAACCACCCACCACAACGCCGCTTCACCACAACAGCCACGACCTTTACCGTCACACCTCGCAACCGTCGCATCGCCACCGTTCTTGCGCCGCTTGTGGGTACCGGTACTGGACTCGTGCAGGGCGCGCACCGAACAGCGTGTACAAAACATCACGGACTTTCCGCAGAAAAACGCAAGAAAACGACTCACGCCCACTTTTGTTCCGTCCAATCGGTGAGCGAGGGGGGATTTGGCCCCGCCTCCAGGGCGTTGGAGGGCGGTGGCTATATGCAAATTCATGGATCAAAAAGCATTCACGCCCACTTTTTCTCGGGCCAATGGGGAGCGAGGTGAAAGGTCGAAGGCAGGGGGTCAAAGGCGAAGCCACGGGGCTTATATAAGCGGCTGCGTTCATCAGAAAGGGGGTGTGCGTTGGAAAGAGTGAGATCGGAGTTCAAGAGAATCGTCGGTGGAGCTGGAAGGAAGTTGCGCGTTGGAAAGAGCTGTGCGTTGGAACGAGTTGTCGGCGGAGCTGTGGAGAGGTGGCGGCGGCGAAGACGGACGAGGGGGTGCTCGCGTCGGTGCCGGGAGCTGAAGGCGGGAGGCCGACGGTGCGACCTGGTCGAGGTGGAGACGCTCGTCACGGGACCCGAGACAGAATAAAAATCCTCCTCTCCCCGAGCATCAGCAACCCCCTCCTGTTTCCCCCCGCGCTGAGATAGTGTGACAAAAGGGGGCCCCCTTCCCACCCCCTACCAGACACTGTCCGCGAGGCCCGCGGAGTTGGGGCACCATCGCCACTTCGCGCCTCATCATCAGACGGGTAGGCTGGACCCGGTCTCGGCCCCAGGCCCGCCTCATCCTTGAGGGTGTTCTTTTTCTTGGTTTTGGGTATGTGTTGTCGGCGCCGTCTGTGAAGTAGAATTGTATAAGTGTTGCCGTGTGCTCGGTAGTCGGATAGCTCTGCATTGTGTCTTCGCTTTTACATTTGCTTTTTGTGTAAAATTGCATTGTGTTTCTTTTCCTTTTACATGTGCTTTTGGTGGAATTGTATATGTGTGCTTTCCGTTCATCGCGAATAAATGTGCTTTATGTTGAACTGTTTCCCGCTTCGCTTCGTCATTTCTTTCATTGAATCCCCATCTTGCTTCACGTAAAGGGTTGGTCCTGGGCTAAGACGCCCGATAATTAATCGAACCGTCGAGGCCGACGAATAACACCGCTCGGTTATCCCGATAGTACGGAACGGGTCGCTTAAGTGGCCCGTGTCCGAAGTCGACCTGCGGCGAGGTGCGATCGCCCGGTCTACCCTCCGTGTGGGTACTTAGGTAGGTCGAATTTGGCGAGCAACCCTATCCCACGCGGGGGCCGATTGGCTCGATCGCGGTGAGACCGAAAGGTCCACCCGTGACTGGTTCCCGGCGTTAGTCCGAGAGGGTCACGACTGGATTGTCCGTCCGGTGGGCGACGTGCCGTGATTCGAGTTACGTGGCCGTTCGCACGCCGGCGGGCGCGAATTCGCGACACTGGTGTCAGGAGTGGGATACAAACTCATCGCCCTCCTCGCAGCACTGGTAACGGAGAACGGTAAAACGGGCTGTCCTGTCTCCAATTAAATTCACGGGAATCGGTCCAGGGGTGAGAGAAGCGACCCCCGATTCCCTCCAAATTACGAGCGATTCAAATTAACCCTTTAAGAGAAGCAAGATGGCGTCTCAAGGCGAGCGGGAGCCGGGGGTATTAGAAATGGATGTAGAATGTGTAGAATCCATGGCTCAGGATGAAATACCCGTGCAGGAAATGTTAATTGTACAGGAAAACGAACTCGCCCAACTGAACCCAGAGGCCGAAATGGGTGCGGCAGCGGCCGCGGTGTATGACACCTCCCCTCCCCCTCTCCACCAAAACCTCCCGACCCCTGCCGAAACGGCTCACTCAAGCGCACCCGACATGGCCCAGCTATGCGCCATGCTGGCGGCAATGACAAACGAAATGAAAGGAATGAACGAAAAGATGGATACAAATACAAATGAAATGAAAAACGAAATGAACAAGCAAATAAACGGAATGGAAGCAAACATGAAGGAGGAAATGAAAGAGCTGCGGGGTGAGACGCAGAACATGGGCCGATGCCTGCAGGCGGGCATGAAGGCCGTGACCAGGGAGCTGGGAATGGCGACTCCACGTGTGGGAGCAAACGAGCTGGAAGGGGGTGCAGCGGCTGACAGGCCCGCGGTTGAGGCGGGTAAGAAAATAATTCGGGGGGCGTGTTGGGCGAGGGTCGTGACAGAAGAATCGACGGTGACCAAAAGGGAAAAATTAAATGGGGAGACCAAAACGTGTGAGACGAGACACGAGGTGACGACAACGGAAATAATAGTTGAGACAAGGGAGGTAAAGGGTGAAGAGTTGGCAGAGACACGGGAGACAGAAAAAATAGAGGAGAGACTACACGATGAAGACGGGGTAAGTGACGCACACACACACACGGAGGTAGTAGAGGACAATGGGGGTGAGCTCGCGGAGCGTGTCGGGACCCAGTGCGAGCAGCTGGTTGGCCTCCTCCAGGAACGAGGGGAGGGAGTATGCCCCCTTGAGGCGAGTCACGACCAGGTGAGTTCGGTCGTGCTTTGCGAGGTTGAGGGGAGGAGTGCTGCGAACGGGTGATTGGAGAGCTTGGGGGGTATAGAGGCCCCGGAGACCCTTGTGGGGACACGAATCCCCAGTGTAGTTATCCCTGTGTGTGTGGTGCAAGGTGTGAGTGCGTCCCCGTGTGTGAGTGGTGTGGTGGCGATGGTGCCGGAGTACGTGCTTCCCAGCACGCCGTGTGTGGATGAGGCACCGTGTGTGGAAGAGGCCGTGTGTGTGGATGAAACGGCCAGTATGAGTGAGGCACCGCGGGTGAGTGCCCCCGCGTGTGTAAGTAGTATGGTTTGTGTGAGTAGTGAGGCACGCGTGAGTGAACGGCCGAATGCAAGGGAGACCGTGTGTGTGAGAGAGCGGTATGTAAGGGAGATGTCGGTGGGCATGCGGGAGCACGCAGCCGCGTCTCCGGGTGTGAATGTAATGGAATGGACTGTGAGCGTCGTGACACGCAGGTGTGCGTGGGTCGAATGGCGACGACGACGACAGAAGAAAGAAAGCCGAGTGGCGGCTGTAGCTGTTTCGGGAACCGTGCCGGGTTCACCCAGCAGTGAGCACGAGGTTCGTGCTGTGCAACGCACGAGACCGCCACGTGCTCGCTTGCGAGAGTGAAGTCCCGGTCCGGAAACGCACGCGGTGGATTTGCCGATCCCGCGGACGGACAAAGTTTAGGCAGGATTACGGATTTGGACCGGACGGGTTCTCCACGCGATCGTGTGTGTTAAGCTCCAACGGGCAAAGCACATGTGTTCGCGTGGGGAACCCCTCGAGACGTGGGGCTTGTGTTTTTTTATGCGCACGGTAACGCCATGGCTGCACGTGGGGTTGGAATCCGGCAGGAGGGGTATCCCTGCCGGATGGTACCGTCCAAGGAGGGACGAGGAACACGTGCAGCTGCATGACGTCACGGGCAGGTGCAAAGTGCGCGAGCTGTGGGTTGCCGCGCTGGTGATGCGCATGAAAAAAAAAAAAACAAGCCTCACTTTCGGGTGCACAGGATTCCTGGGCAAGGGGTGGAAGACCCCCTTCCCTGGGCACAGGATGGAAACTAGTTAGGGGGAAGGGTTAGCATAGCTAGACCGGCTCCATGGGGCAGGGGTAAGTCCTCATGGGGTCCGTGGAATGGATTAGTTAGAGGGATTTAGTGAGCTTTAGGTTGGGAAATTGATTAATGGGATTATTTTGGAGACAGTGACAGACTTGTGAATGTGTAGAGTTGACGTAGTTTAGCTACGTAGTGTTAAAAGGAACGTGCTATAGTTTAAGGGATGACGTGGGAGCACGAGTTAGTTAGGGGAGGTAGTTAGGAGGATGGCAGAGTTCGGTGGTGTGTGTGTTGAAGAGTTGGTGAGTGGATTGGAAGCATGTGCTTGGTGAGTGAGTGAGGCCAGCGGGTCTGTGTGAGTGGAGCGAATGGGGAATGCATGGTGCGATGAGTGATTGGGGGGAGGAGTGACTCCCGCCCAAGGGACCCCGGGGTCAGAGTAAAGTGAGTTAGCTGGGTTAGCCAAATTGAAAAAATGGAGGTTGTTTTGTTGTTGGTGTGAATGTAGGCTCGAAACCCGTTTGGAGGGGTGCAGGAGCCCTGTTGACGGGTTGGGAGCGTGGCTGCGAAAGGTGAGTATCGCTGAGTGGGTACCCCGGGCACCAGGCCAGTCGGCCGTAGTAGGCCAAGGGCCCATGGGGGGGCCGGGATAGGGTAGTGGGCACGGGTGCGCCTGCTTGGTGCGGGGGCCCGGAGCGCCATTGGCCGCGTGGGCAGTGTTGTGGGCACGGGTGACCCTCGGAAAGGGCCCCGGGAGGCCAGCCTGCCACGTGTGCGTTTCAGGGGAGGTGCCATGGGGGGCACTCCCCGGTGTTAGGGAGCTGGTAGGCTTGGAGGCAGTGTAGTGCCTGGGGGTGCCATCGTCGGAGAATCGGCAGAGGGTCGTGCCTGCCAAAGGGAGCCACGTGTCCCAGCCATGAGACCGTGTGAGGGCACGGAGAGAAAATTGGGGGGGCGAGGCCCGAAATCGTGAGGACACCAACACAGGCGACGGGAATCTGGGTTGTTAGAACCAATAGTTTAAGCGAGAGGCGCTTGTTGAAAGCCCCGGGGTAGTTTAACAGTTAAATGGTTAGGGTAGATTAGGAGATGTACCCCTCCGCACCATCCATCCCCTCGCTGTCGTTGTGGGCCGCTGGACCCACTTGGTGTTAAGATCGCCGAACTCTGGGGAGGCCATTCTGAGGCTTCGTTGGGCCTCGACACAGGACGCTAGCTCTCCCTTATTCCCCTCCGGGAAGGGAACGTAGGGGTTGGGAGTAGGCTAGGTGACAGGATAGGTTAGCCGAACAAAGACGATAAAGGGGGTTAGGGGACGATTTATAGTGGGGAAGTAAAAATAAAAACAAAAAAATAAGTTGGGGCTAAATTGGGGTTTGACAAATTAAGGGAGTGGGTATGTACAGTGACAGGCAAAGGCGATAGGTGGGAGGGAGACAGGTAGGTAGGTCCGAGCCCGCCTTCCAAGTGGCCAGCACCACCGCACTCCCTCCACCAACCTCCACGGAACGGCAAAGGCTGGCCAACTTCATCGGCAGCTGTTGTTTTGCTGCAAGGCCTGTGCCATCGGCTGGCCGTGTTTTGCTTCAAGGCCTGTGCCGGCCACTTCATCTGCTGGCTGTTTTTCTTCAAGGCCTGTGCCGGCCAGTTCATCTGCCGGCTGTGTTTGCCTGCAGCGGCCTTCTTCTGCGGGCTGTGTTTGCCTGCTGCCTTTGCCATGCCATGCCCACTACCCACGTTCACCAGCCCCGTTCAATTTTGCTTTCCCCCCCCCACCTGTTCATTTCCATGTGCGCCAGGATCCGCAAGGCAACAGTTTGCAAGCTGCGAGAACTGCCCTGTTGGCAGCTACAACACGGGCCTGCAGTGGCGGCCCGTGCACCGTGTTTGTGTCCATCCATCTATCCGTTGTGTTCATTGCGTGTGCCACCTGAGCTGGC
>NC_140961.1:26702659-26774662 GCF_056783735.1 Eptatretus burgeri
TTTGGTGATCAGAATAAATTTGTAATTGAGGAGATGAGTTGGTATATCAGTGAATATACTCCTAATCTTAAAACAGAAGAGATGTTGAATCGAAGACTTAACTCAAAAAAACCACTCAGTGTATCATACCTCAAAAGAAGATGTCAACACGTTAAACTCAATCAAACTACTTACACGTGGAATTTGGGTGTTCTGGAAGGAAAGCCACGATATCTGTGGATGATTTTTAAAAAGCCAGATGGTGATACTGCGACTGATAAGAATAATGCATTGAGTGATAATGCTAAGGTGAAACAACTTCGCGTTTCTCTAGATGGAACATTTTATCCACGAGAGTAGGGAAAGAATACTGGTTCTGGCTCACTTTTCCCCATGTAAATGAATGGGGGATTTTCAGCCATGAAATTTTTCTTTTTTTTTCCCTGAAAAAATAAATCCCCTTTTTAGCCCAAGGTATATTTATTTGTCTCCCCTTTTAACCTGGAGCCTGGTGTTGGCTTAGTGGTTAGGGTGGTGGCTTGGGATCCCAGGGTCCTGAGTTCAAATCCCGTTGGCTGCTGAATTAACACCAGGGGGTTGACTCAGCCTGCCATCCTTCCGAGGTCGGCGAAATGAGTGCCAGTGTACTGGTCCCGGTGTATGCCCCGGTTAGAATAGGTGTACCATATCCCTGTGTGTCGTAAGAGGCGACCAGGGTTGGTGTCAGGAAGGGCATCCGGCCATAAAACATTGCCTCAAGAAAAAGCCAAACCCCTGCACAGCAGGGAAAAATGGCTGTAAAAACGGTCATTTTTTTATTTCCCCTTTTAACCGAGGGGCTCTCTATTCAAATAGCCCATACAACAAGATAAAGATTTGTTAAAGGTGATTCTAAAGAAATATCTGAAACGTCTAAGCCTCGGGGCACTCTTTATCAAATAACCAATGCATATTGTTTAGCTCACTCATTGAACCTATAAACATTTGTTCATTCTCAAATTCCTTCAATAGTTTAATTTTCTTTGCACAATAATCCCCATCTAAAATATTGAAAAACAAAACATTTGAATCTTTATATTTTTTAAGATACCCCTTTTGTGCCATTACGAAATGATAAACTTGTCTTAATGATCTCATCTGGCCACCGCCCGAGTTGCAAATCATTTTTGTACATAAACCATGCCATAAAAAAAGTTTTGTTTCAAATGTTTTCAGTTCATGCCGTGAAAATGAGGAAGTGTTTTTTGACACGGCCGTGCTGTGTGAATGAGGAAGTGGTTTTGGACTGTCATGCTGTGAAAAAATAGGAACTATTCTGTGAGACAAGGTCTCGTGTTTATATTTTATCTCAGAACACGAACTGAAAACATTTGAATCAAAACTTTTATGGCGTGGTTTATGTCCAAAAACGATTTGCAACTCGGGCGGTGGCCAGATGAGATCATTAAGAGAAGCTTGTCATTTCCTGTGCCCACACCCAATGATTAAGCAATTTCCTCATCGTTGCTTTATAAGCGGTTCGCCAGACAAAGTTTCTGCCAGACAGGATTTTCATTTTTACAACTGAGGCATGGACGATATTTCTTCCGATGAAGCCAACAGCCCACTACAGAGTTGGTAAGTTTGTGTATGCTTTTCTCTTTGAACGATGAAGCAAATGATTATTAATTAAATCATGATAATTCTGATATATATATATTTTTTCCCTGACAGGGCATTGGAAGAAATTGAGTTCACATATCACGACGTGGTTCATGAAATTAATACTCTTATTGAAGAGATCAATGATTTTAGAAGAGAATTGAAAGACATTTTCAATGAGTGGCATGAAGTCTTATCACGTCCTCTCATCTCGAAGGAATTAAACCAATGGTGAGACACGTGTGTGTGCCTCTCTCTCTGTCTGTCTTTCTACCTACCTCTCTCTGCTCTTATTGAAGAGGCCAATGATTTATAATGACTGGTCTCTGATCTCGAATGAATTAAACCAATGGTGAGGCACGTGTGTGTGTGTCTATGTGTGTGTGTATGTGTGTGTGTGTGCGTGTGTGTGTGTGTGTGTGTTGCTTTCCCTGTCTGTCTCTTCATCTATACCCTTGACTTATTTTTTTTTTTTTTTCAGCACTATCGCACAACATCAGCTGTTGAAGCAATCTTGTACAACACATGATTTTCTGGAGGTAAATATTTCTGAATTATTATTAATATCACTCGTACAACACATGATTTTCTGGAGGTAAATATTTCTGAATTATTATTAATATCACTCGTACAACACATGATTTTCTGGAGGTAAATATTTCTGAATTATTATTAATATCACTCTCTCTTTAGAATGTCGCCTTATGTTGGTTGCATCATTAGTTTGGACGTGGTTTTGTCAGTACACTGGAATTCATTTTATTGACCTTGAAAGGATGACAGGCTCCTGGTGTGTTAATTCAGTGGTCAACGAGGCTTATTCATATTACCATGTAATTATCTTTATAGAACCTAATTATTATCCACTTTTTGTTTCAAAACAGAATATGGTGTCTGAGTTTCGAAATCACAAGGCGTCTGAAGAAGATTGCTGGGAAAGATTGTACATTCTCGCAAATGAATATTTAATATTTTCAATATTAATAAATTATATTTGTTTTGTTTACAATTACTTGATTCTGAATTACAAGAAAAGAATAAAAGAGATGTAAAGGGGGGGGGGGGGTGGGGGGAGGGGGGGGGGAGGTGCGCTCCCCCAATGACCCATCACCCCCTCATCCCATCCCTCCCCTCCCCATGTGTGTGTGTGGGGAAGGGTGGGGGGTGGGATGAGGGAGGTGGTGGGTCAAAGGTGGGGGCGCACAGGGGGATGAGGGGGGTGGGGCTTGTGTGGGCGGGGCTTGTGTGGGTGGGGTGTGTGTGGGAGGGGCTTGTGTGGGCGGGGTGTGTGTGTGTGGGTGGGGCTTGTGTGGGTGGGGCTTGTGTGGGCGGGGGTTTATGTGGGTGGAGCTTGTGTGGGAGGGGTTTATGTGTGTGGAGTTTTTGTGTGGAGCTTGTGTAGGCAGGGCTTATGTGGGAGGGGTTTATGTGGGCAGGGTTTATATGGGCAGGGGTTTATGTGGGTGGAGCTTGTGTGGGAGGGGTGAATGTGGATGAGGCTTATGTGGATAAATGGATGGGTGGAGAGATGGGGGGTGGATGAGTGGAGCTTGTGTGGATGAGTGGATAATTTTTTAATTAAATAAACACGTTGTGTGTGTGGGGAACTAATTAACTAATCACTAATTATGTGAATATGATGAATATGGGTGGAGCTTGTGTGGGGTTTGTGTGTGTGGAGCTTGTGTGGAGTTTTTGTGTGGAGGTTGTGTGGAGCTTGTGTGGGGTTTGTGTGGGGTTTGTGTGGGCGGGGCTTCGGTGGGAGGGGCGTGTGTGGGCGGAGTCAAAAAGGGGCGGAGTCAAAAATTTCAATTTATTGGAGCTTGTGGGGGGTGTGTGGTGGGGTTTGTGTGGGGTTTGTGTGGGCGGGGCTTGTGTGGGCGGGGGCTTGTGTGGGTGGAGCCAAAAAGGGGCGGAGTCAAAAAATTTCAATTTATCTTTGTCTTTTGTAATTCCTGTGAATAAAATGAACCTAAAATCTCTTCCCCTTCCAAATCATATATCTTATAAGTCCAAGGAACCGTATCTATTACATCAACAATTTTAAAAAGCTCGTTGGTCCATCTTTTCGTATAACCTTTTTCAAAATGAGATTTCCACCTATATATTCTTACGATATCACCAACTTTGAACTTAGGTTTTCTGACATTAATCTCTTTTTCATATTTTAATTTTGTAAATGTTTCTGATGGCTTCATATTTGTTGACGTGTGAATCGTGTCATTGTACTTATCCACAATATCTTGAATAAAAGATGACCATTGTTGTGAACCGAGTTGTGTGAATTTTTTATATAGTCTCTCTTTTAAGGTACGATTAAAACGTTCAACAACAACTGCCTTCCCTTCATTAAAGGTACTGTATAATGTAATACTGTTATTTTTTAGAAAATTCATAAATGTCTTGTTATAAAACTCCCTACCCTCATCAGTCCACAATTTTTTAGGTTTTCTCTTACTTTTATTAAATATCTGTTGGAAGGCTAACATAAGAGTATTACCTGTTTTGTTTTTTAATGGTACAACCCACGCATATCTACTCCTCAAATCAATAACGGTTAAAGCATACTTGTACCCCTTATCATTATTGAGTTCAATCAAATCAGCAGACCAGATATAATCTACTTCCTTGGAATAAACTTTCCTTCTCTGAAACTTTGTGAATATTGGTTTATGTAATTCATCAGCTAATTGCTCTTCAGTCTTAATGGCATCATTAGAGCCTATAAGTTTTTGAATTTCCAAGTCCAAGTTTCAATTTAGCACTGATCATCTTCTTCACAAAGAACCGATCAACTTTTTCTCTCAAGGTTGGATTTTGTATCAGAGACAAATTATACAACATTTCTCTATCGGCTTCATGCTTTTCTTCCAACGTTGTGGTATTCCCATAATCAATATCGTGTCTCATGCACACTTCATCAACTCTATTGATAGGCCGACTCCAGGATTTAGGATTGTCTGCCTCATCTAATCTTTTATCCAAGTTTGTGCCTGGGCCACAGAAAGAATACCCTGGAAGATGTAATTCCCCTGGTATTCCAGTAGTTGTAAATTTACTTCCTGATAAAAACTTTTGGATATCTCCTCCTAGTTTGTGTTGGGAGATAAATTGATTTTTTTTTGAACCACACACCGAACATATACCTTTTTGTATAACCCTGTTATTTTTACTTTTAATATATGAAATATTTTTAGTATTAGTTTTCTTTTTACATTTGAGACAATAACTCATTTATTTATGAGAAAAATTCCTGCAGAGTGCAAAAACCTTTTTAGTTTCCAACATGCACATTTGAATCTTGATTTTTAAAACATAAAGAATCCTTAGAAATGCCTTCACTCTCTCCCCCATTTATTTAAGAAAAAAAAATAAAAATGAAAAACTTGAATTAAAATACCTGTCTTCTCGATGTCAATAGTCTTGTCGAAAGTATTGTAAATAGACTTATCAATTCTTTGTTTTCCTCCTCGGTGGGTTGAGTTATTTTCTGTAATACCCCTAATCTTTTTTTAATCTCACTGGTTTCCATATTTTGATATTTATTTTGTCTCGCTCTTTCCTCCCTCTCCTCCTTCTCTTTCTTCTCCCTCTCCTCCCTCTCCTTCTCTTTCTTCTCCCTCTCCTCCCTCTCTCTCTTCTCTCTCTCCTCCCTCTCTCTCTTCTCTCTTTCCTCCCTCTCTCTCTTCTCTTTTTCCTCCTTCTCTTTCTTCTCCCTCTTCTCCTTTTCCTCCTCTTCCCTCTCTTCTTCAACTCCTTCCTCATCCCTTACTATCCTTGAATCGCTTACACCCCATAGAATATTATACATATATTCATCAGGATTTCTTGTTATTCCTGTATCCAAAATAATTTTTTTACAACAGGAAACCAATAAAATTTCTTTTGAATTTCTAAAAGAGCCTTACCTTTTCTTAACTTTATAATTTTTTCATTATTTAACATTCTAATTAAATCTAAAGTTGTCGGTTTATCAACATCAGCATAATGCCAATCTTTTATTGAAAATACCTCATTCTTATGTTGTAGAACATATTTATTAAAATACCGAATACCCTTTTCTTGAAGGTATGCTTGGACACAGAAATGATAATTTTCTTGAAGCCTTCTTGCTGTCATTTATGTATTAGAAATATATGTTAGAACAATATTATGGCACGAAACACCTCCCCATCTTCCCATAGTTAAATCATTTTGTATTTCCTTACTTATTATATATAATCCTGTTTTTTCTGTTTTCATGAGATAAACAAGGGCAAAACCATTATTATATTTACCCTTATTAAATTCTTTTATTTGTTGTTTACTAATCGTAGCCCCACAAAACTCATTCTCGATACCAAGTGGATAATATTCTTCCTTACGAGACTGATTTAATTGTTCCAGGTCTTCGAGGTTAATTTTAAATGACCAATTATACCCTAAATCATTCATATCATATCCCCATTGTTCTATTCTCATACAAACGATACGCCCTTCTTTATAAAAATTTATTTTAATTCGAACTGTGAATTCTGTATGACCTGGAGATAATATCAACACTTCTGTATCTTTGGAATACACAGCCGTTTTATTTAAGGATATATATTGTGATAAATCGCTTAATCTCACCAAGTCATTCGCGTCAGTCGGGCTTGGATAATTTTTTAATTTATAAGCATTTTTCATGTTAATATTTTTGGTTATATTATATTTATGTCGTTCAGCCTGTGCCTTTGTGTAATAATTTGAGAAATCAATATCCAGTTCTTGAGATAAACCAAAGATAGAACCATCTTTACCAACATAAGTCATTTATATTAGATTAAAAATAATATCATAAAATTTTTTATTTTTGTTGAGTTGAAATAACACATATAGGCATAATTGGCCACAACACTTGGAATTTAATTCTTGGACTTGAAATGTTTGATAAACACCATTCTGTAAGAATTTTATGACTTCAACAGGTGGTGGAAGACCAAAACTATCAAAATAATATTTGTCTTGACTATTAAAAATACAAACCCAATGAGAACCGTTCCCATTATTATCTTCTAAGTTCATAATAATATTCTTTGTATGTTTCGGCACATTTGTTAATTCATCTCTCATACAAATAACCACATTATGAATTTTTAATTTCTTACAATATTTGACAAGTTGTAAATTTGATGTTGTATTCTTTCCAAATTTTTTCAACCACTCATCAATGCTCATTTATTTATTAGAAAGATATAATCCATTACCTCTTTTCGTTAATTTTACACCTGCTTGTGCTATAGAAGAAAGCATATCTCCAACTAACAATCTCGCTTTATCAGGCAGACCTTCAAGTTTTTCAGCAAAATCTACAATTACACCACTTCCACTAATTTGTTTCTCCAACTCTTTGTTATGTCTTTCCAATTCTTTTTGAGCCTGGAGTTGAGCCTTCCTTTCGTTGGCAGTTTTCACCGCTGTTGAAATACCACCCGTCAATGCTCCAACCGCACTTAAACCAGCAAATAAAGGAATTAGAAATGGGAGAAATCCTCCACTCGTCTCTCTTATTGAATATTTTTTCAACATTGGTTTTGTCATTTTAATTTTAAGTGAGCCAGTGTCATTCAAGATTTTAACCTGTTCTCTTGTGAGAAAAACATCAATTCTTACTGCTCCTTTTCTCTGAATTGTATTAACGTTAATCGTACAAGGCTTTTGATTTTGAACACAAGATGATAGTTTATGAAGATTGATTTGATTAACATATACCCCAGTTGGTACTTTGCCACTCATTTATTTAACAAAAAATTATGTGAGACTAATCATCACACCATTATCTGTATTAATCTGCAATTCTGTTTCTTCCAAAAGCAAACAATATGTATCAACTTCTTCACTCTCTCCTCTTTCAATGTATAGGGAAGTATCCACTCGATTAGACTTTATAGTTTCCTTTTGAGCGCTCAGGTCAAACGCATAGATTGTATACAAACTTTTAAATGCTGTCATATCCAAAATAGGTTCTTTATTTCCATTACTTTCACACACCTTTTGGTAAGACTTGTATGCTTCAGCAAAATCATTTTTTTCCCAATTAATTTCCAATCTATCTCGTGGGTAAAATGTTCCATCTAGAGAAACGCGAAGTTGTTTCACCTTAGCATTATCACTCAATGCATTATTCTTATCAGTCGCAGTATCACCATCTGGCTTTTTAAAAATGATCCACAGATATCGTGGCTTTCCTTCCAGAACACCCAAATTCCACGTGTAAGTAGTTTGATTGAGTTTAACGTGTTGACATCTTCTTTTGAGGTATGATACACTGAGTGGTTTCTTTGAGTTAAGTCTTCGATTCAACATCTCTTCTGTTTTAAGATTAGGAGTATATTCACTGATATACCAACTCATTTCCTCAATTACAAATTTATTCTGATCACCAAAAGCACTACCAACACCAAAAAGCAATCGATTTTCATTATCATTCCTTTGTAGTTGAAATCTAATTTTAAGGCCATACAGAACTTTATCATGATCACAAAATCCAAATATACCTTTAAGAGGAACTGCCACAGTAAAACTATTTTCTGCTTTTGTATCATCATTATACATTCCTTTCCTTTGAGTATACCCAGGGTCTGTGTTTGTTCCCGTTGACATATCAGGAATAAAACCTTCGACAGACCCCTTTCCCATTCTATCACTGAATGTATAGAGTGTAAATTTTATCATTTCAGATACAGCAGAGACATAATCAACCGCTTCAACTTCTTGTGTTCCAATATACAAACGCACACTATCAAACATTTTCCAGAAGAAATCATTTACAAGTGTAGCGTTTGTGTTATTCCCAACCTTAGTGAATTTAAATTTACACAACAAGAAACTTTCGGAGAGATTCAAATAGGTTTGTTGATTATTTATTTCAAAACTTTTTGTACCATTCGTATTCCAGTCTGTTCCAGTTATTGCATTTACCTTGAAGTAATCTTCTTTTTTAGTGGAGTTTGAGATAATAATAGTATCATCCAAATCATAGATACTATCAATTGCTTCCATACTTGTATTTATTTAGGAAAAAAAGATGTTAAAACTTTTGAAACCCTGATCCAAGTATTTGAATTATTTTCTGTCGTTCTTGGGGGACAACTGAGTTTTGCCTTTCTTAATTTCTTTTATTGCTTGTAATTTATGAGATTCCTTCTGGGCATCTTTTATACTCTTTACAGCACCTGCAACATTTCCCACAGCAGAAGCAGTTGAACCAATTAGATCTTTATGTTTAAGAATAGTTGAACCAATACCCATGAGAGTATCAATTATCCCATCTCCTCTAAATTGATGCCCAACACCCCTTTGTCTCTTAGGTTTATAGTATCCTCTACCAAGATACATACCTTCACCCTTGTAGTATGGGGAAAGGAACATCCCATCCCCTGTAATTATTTTATATTTTCCCAACTCGTGTTTCCTCACAATAACCATCGTATTTATTTATTGGAAAACTTCACGTAGGTGAATTCTGATGGATATAACTTCTCCATTAAAAGAAATCACACGATTATCTTGGTCGGTTATCCTAAAATTTACTCTGTGTATGGTTTTTCCTGACACAGGTAGATAAACCAAATTTTTGGGTTCCATATTGAATTTATAACCAATTGGGGTTGAGTATGCGCTGAATGAAAATATTGTATTTGTTTTTTTCCCATCATTATAAGCACCATCAATCAAATCACAGTGAATTAACACCGAATTTATTCCTGAGGATATTTGAATGACATTATCACTGTAAAACGTCCCATTAGTTTCAATCTTTTTTGAGGAGAAACCCAATAACTCTCTAAATGAATTATCAATTGTGAAATCAACCTTGTAGTTATTTTTAACTTTAATCGTTGATTTTGAAGTATGTTTTTGAATGTTTATAACAATATTTTTTGGTTCATCACCCTGTTCTTTCATAAGACGAGCAATTTCGGAAGATATTTGAGAAATCTCATATGCTCCGGGTGAGACTGTTATCGTTTTGTATCCACTTCCTGGATTATAACTAAACTTGTCATTTTTCTCGGTTATATTAAATAAGGTATTATAAGTTTCCATGGACAATAAAGATGCCTCATATTCTTTTGTTGTGTCAAGTTGTAGTGGGTATGGGAATGAAGATGTGTGGTCGCTTGTTGTGAAATTGAAACTAAGGATTGTGCTTCTCATCTTATTTAATATGAGATAAAATGTCTTTGTATTGATATTTATTAATTATTTTCATGTTCATCAACTGGTCTAAAATGGCTGATGCTTCATTAAAACAATTGTTATTTCCAGCCTTCTTACTGCCTAACAACAATAACAGTCTATTAACTAATTGCGATGGGTCATTTGGAAGAAAACTAACACCTGAACCAAGGATACTTAAAGCCTGAATAATGTGTTTCTCCTTCTCATTCTTCCTACTTTTACCAGAAAGAATAACCTTATAATTTAGAGTGTTCAGCAGATCAATATATACTCTATCATCATTATTTTCCATATCCAATGGTTTATCAATATACTTTGATTCATCCCTCACAGTTGAACCTTGTCTTCCATCTTTTGTGAGAAGAAACATTAATCTTGGAGTTAGTTTAACAGGGGGTTGAGCAGAACCCAAGAACCTTAATTCATCATTAAATATCAATACCTTTTCTTGAACAAGATGAAATATTGCTGATTGTTCTGTTGGAATGAGTCCTGCTTTGGTTTTTGAATCCGCTGAATATTCATTGTTTTGAAGAGCATTCACAATATAATCAGGGGTCGATTAATCTCTTCCAGTTGTTGAAATAAACCTTCATCATCATATTCTAATTCTCCTAAATGCTCTAATTCTTCCTCCGTCATTTGACTGAAATCTTTTAACATTTGAAGTTTTTAGGAGTATATTCTACCGTGGGAACTGTGGAAACATCTTTCATTTTTCCTTGGGAAGTTTTTAAAAGTGGTTTAAAAAATTTCTCTTGTTTTCTTTCAAATGCTTCTTCGCCCGTTAGTTTCTGTCTGCGTTTCTTCTTTATGTCTTCCTGCTGTTTTACAACTTTTGAAACCAACTCTTGATGTTCCCTAAATCTTCTTGCTCTTTCTTTCGCATCCATTTATTTATTGAAAAATATCATTTAATATCTCATCTTGTTTCACAACAATATATTTATATTTTTCAGTCGTGTGTTTCATGTAATCCCCAAATTCCTTTTTACTACATAATGTAGAACAATTGTCTCTCCAAAAATTGTTTATATCTATTGAATTTAACTTGAATAAAATAAAAGTATTAGCATTGTTTCTGATGGAACGACGAGGAAGCTGAAAGTACGATTGACTAAGATAAATACAATTACAAGAAGAATGTCTCCCTCTTGTGTAGTAGCTGTCCATTACCGTTTGGTTTCTCTCATTAACACAATCATCAAAGATAACGAGGTTCTTTTTGGATTTATCCAAATCTTGGGGAGACGGTATATCATCCGTATTATCACTCAGAATACAAGTTATCGGTTTTGATTTCTTTTTACATCTCT
This sequence comes from Eptatretus burgeri, assembly GCF_056783735.1. Taxonomy (NCBI): domain Eukaryota; kingdom Metazoa; phylum Chordata; class Myxini; order Myxiniformes; family Myxinidae; genus Eptatretus; species Eptatretus burgeri. The sequence continues at coordinate 26,713,801 of NC_140961.1, forward strand.
GTGTATCACAAAATAGTTGTATTATATCTTCAATGTTAAAATCATTTAGGTTTTTTGAAGTTTAAATAAACCGATTATATCTTCTTTTTGAAGACCAGCATTAAAACCTTGTGAGAGTAGTTGATACTCTGGTTGAAAACTCGACTTTGTGAAAATTATTAAATTATCATAATCTAAAAAGTTGGGAGTGAGGAGCATCTTTAAAAGTAAGCAGGTTTTTCCACATCCACTTGAACCAACTATGAGGCATCTTAATGAATTTGGGAGATTTTTATGGTTGTCAAATTTTATCTTATTTTCCCAAATAGGTAAAAAATCATTCATTTATATATTTGGAAAACAGGTTATTTAATTTATTCTTGGCTTTTTTCGAAATTCTATATTTTATCCTAAGTTCAGGTTTAATTTCAAGATAATCCATTATTTTATTTATGCAATATCTTGTGTTGATATTTCCCTGAAAATCACATCCATGAATAAGATATAACAACAATCCTTTGAACATTTCTCTAATACGTTCAGTTTCTTCCCTTGTAAGGAAAGGTGTGTTCTCACCCTCGTTCTTTACATTCATTTCTCGAATCAATCTTGTAAAGTAATTCATTTTTGGTGTAAATCTAAAAGAATTATTTTCCTTTTTATATTTTTGATTATCATTAATTAGAAGATAATCACAGAATATACATTGTTTATAGGCTTTTGACTCTGTGTTTAATCCCCGTCTTTCACACGCAGGACAATTCTCAAATTTGTCATATGGAGAATCATGGAATTCAAGAGGCTCAAAATCGAGTAAACTATTCATATTTATAAAGTAAAACTTTACTTAAACTGAAATTCATCTTCGATATCATCTTCGATACTTTCAGAATCATCTATACTTTCATAACTATCATTTGAACACAAACTCTCGGTGTCATAACTATCGTTTGAATGCAAACTCTCGGTATCATAATCACTCTCATAATCTTCAAAATCTTCAGTTGAATATTGGCTCATTTAATTAGTAGAAAAAACATTACCATCGATATCGATATACATTTTTTCATTAACAGATTCAACTGCTACATTTTTTATATTAAAGGTAATTTTAAAATGATCCTTAACTACAATTGAACGAAATGTCATTTCACCTGATATATTAACATCCTTTATTTCATCAGGATTTATATCTTTAGGGTTGTTGAAAAAAATACAAATTTCTCCTTGCATATTACAGATGGTCTTATCTTTTCTTTCTAAAGCTTCATCCATAAGGTTTTTATTTTTTGATACCTTTTCTTGTTTCATTGCTTTTTCTAGTTTTGAATATATTGCCAGAAGGAGAGGAGAAACTTTTGTTAGAGATACCTTAATTGATGTTCTTCCAGGTATACTAAAAGCCCTTCCACTGAAGTAAATTGAAGAACTCATCATATCCACCATAATTGTTTTTATCCAATAGTTGTTATATTTATCTTTGTTCAATTTTACATCCTTGACATATTTCTCAGCATCTTTAACAAATGAAGAGATTGATTGAAACTTGTCTTTTGTGTCTTGAAACATTGTATTTATTAAGTGAAAAAGTTGGAGGATAAAATGGTTTTAAGCACAGATTCACCTGTAAAATAAACGAAATTTTCATCAAGAAAATTTTAGTTTAAGCACAGATTCACCTGTAAAATAAACGAAATTTTCATCAAGAAAATTTTAGTTTAAGCACAGATTCACCTGTAAAATAAACGAAATTTTCACCAAGAAAATTTTAGTTTAAGCACAGATTCACCTGTAAAATAAACGAAATTTTCATCAAGAAAATTTTAGTTTAAGCACAGATTCACCTGTAAAATAAACGAAATTTTCATCAAGAAATTTTTAGTTTAAGCAAAGTTTTATTATATAAATATGGTGAATACAACATACTGCGATGTTTGTAATCACGAATATAAACATTATAGAAAACACCTCCGAACCAACAAACACACATTTAATCTATTTCACAAAATATCCCCTCTTGAGTTGGAAAGAAAACATTGTGATACCTGCTCAAAGGATGTTTTGAAGAGTAGTTATAATAGGCATCTTCAATCACAAAAACACAAGAAAAATGAGTTTAAAGTAAAGGGAGACTATTATATTGAAAACACTGATGGGGCATTTAAAGGGCATATAAAAATAAGGATTTTTCAATTTGGAGAACCCGGTCCATCATCAATAATTGAATCAATTGAAATAGTGAAACCTGATGTTGAAAAATTTATTAAAAAAACATTAAAAGAAATGAAAACTTTAAAGTTTTATATGGGAGTGAAAATGAATATGAAAAGACAAGATGAAGAACAAACTCCTTATATGAGGACAGATCTTCATTTTATAACATCATTTCAAGATTTTTTGAATAGTGGGGTTTATGAAGAACTATCAAGACAAGAGGAGGATGTTGATAATACAGTGGTAGGAAGTGGATTCAATATTAAAAAAATCATCTTTTAGATGTACACATTCTAAAATCAAACCCTCTTAAAGCTTCTTCTTATATTGAATTACCAAAAGAAATAAAACGAAAGAAGGCAGTTGTTAATATTAAGAATAATGATAATAAATGTTTTCTCTGGTCTGTTCTTGCTCACTTACATCCACCAAAATGTAATTCAGAAAGAGTAAAACAATATATGAAATATGAGAATACCTTGGACATTAAAGATTTTAATTTCCCAATGCCACTAACAGATATTCCTAAATTTGAGAAAAAGAATAATCTTTCTATTAATGTATATGGATTAACGGATACAAACAAAGTTCAAATATTAAAAATTTCAAACAACTTTAAAAATGAAGAAACACACATTGATCTTTTATATTTTAGTGTTGGAAATAATTCACATTACACATACATCAATAATTTATCAAGATTAATCTCTTCTCAGGTATTCAGAACAGCAAACAAAATATATCCTTGTAAGCGATGTCTTAATTCATTTCATACAAAAGAACGATTAGAACAACATTCAAAATATTGTAGTAATCATAAATCAGCTGTAATTACAATGCCTAAACCTGGTGAAAAGATTTCTTTTGAAGATTATAATAAATCTATCATGCACCCATTTGTGATATACGCTGATTTTGAATGTATCCTTAAAAAGATAAATACTGCTTCTCCTAATCCAAAAGAACCATATACAAATAAATATCAAAAACATATTCCTTGTGGTTTCTGTTATTATATCAAATCATCTGTTGGAGAAAAGTATAATAAACTTGAACAGTATAGTGGAAAAAATGCTTCACAAGAGTTTGTAAAACGATTAGAAAAGGATTGTATAAGACTAACTAAATTAATGAAAGAAACAAATGAACCGATGAAATTAACCATAGAAGAAAAATTAGAATTTAGAAAGAACAATATCTGTCATATTTGTGAGGAGGAAATTGAGGAGTCTAAAGTTAGGGATCATTGTCATCTTACTGGTAAATATAGAGGTCCCGCTCATTCCTGTTGTAATCTTAATTATAAATTACCTTCTTTTATTCCAGTCTTTCTTCACAACAGCGCCAACTATGATACACATCTATTTATAAATGAACTTTCAAAAACACCAGGGAATATTTCTGCCATAACAAACACAAGTCAAAAGTATATTTCATTTACAAAAATGATATTCACAAAACCTATAACTCGTATTCGGTTTCTTGATTCTTACAAGTTTATGGGAACACCACTAGCCAACCTCGCATCAAATCTAAGCTCCACGGGCTCTTTTCCAAATCTTAATTCATTCTTTCCAAAAGAGGAAATTCTAACTAAAGAGGAAATTCAGATTAAAGAGAGAATTCAAAGTAAAGAGGAAATTCTAATTAATGAGGAAATGAATGAAGAAATTCTTACTGAAGATGAAATTCTAATTATACAGAAAATTCGAACAAAGAATGAAATTCTAACTAAAGAGGAAATTCTGATTATAGATGAAATTCTGATTAAAGAGGGAATTCTAACTAGAGAGGAAATTGAAACAAGGAATGAAATTCAAAGTAAAGAGAAAATTCTTACAAGTAAGGGAATTTATCCTTATGGTTATATGGATTCATTTATGAGATTTAAAGAAACACAACTTCCTTCAAAAGAAAGTTTCTATAATAACCTTTATGAAGAAGAGATAAGTGATAAGGAATATAAACACGCACAAGAAATTTGGAAAATATTTAAGACAAAGAACCTTGGAGAATATCATGATTTGTATCTAAAAACAGATGTTTTATTGTTAGCTGATGTGTTTGAAGCTTTTAGATCACTCTGTCATAATAAAAATTGTTATGGATTAGATCCTGCCCACTATTTCACAGCTCCTGGTTTAGCTTGGAGTGCAATGTTGAAAATGACAAAACAAGATATAGATTTAGTCAGTGATGTAGATATGCTTTTGATGATTGAGAAGTCTAAGAGAGGTGGAATATCACAAGTATGTTCAAAAAGATATGCTAAAGCAAATAATAAATATCTTCCAAATTATGAGAGTGAAAAAGATAGTAATTATTTGATGTACTTTGATGCTAATAATTTGTATGGATGGGCAATGTCTCAATCTCTGCCTTATGGTAAATTAGAGTGGGTGGAAGAAAAGGATTATGAAAAGGCTTTGATGAATATTGTTATTTCTTCTCAAGAGAAATTGAATGACAAAGAAGAAGGTTATTATTTTGAAGTTGATTTGAAGTACCCGAGTGATCTTCATAATAAGCATAAAGACCTTCCTTTTGCATGTGAGAAAGAAACCCCAAAGAAAGAATGGTTCAGTGATTATCATAAAAGTTTTAATATTCAAGGCAAATCAACAGAAAAGTTATTAACAACATTCTATGATAAAGAGGGATATGTTTTGCATCAAAGGAACTTGAGACAATATTTATCTGCTGGGTTGAGAGTAGCTAAAATTCATAGAGTTTTAAAATTTAAACAAAGTCCTTGGATGAAAAAGTATATTAAATTCAATACAGATATGAGAACAAATACAAAAGTAAAATTTGAAGGGGAATTCTATAAATTGATGAATAATGCTGTCTTTGGAAAGACAATGGAGAATGTTAGAAACAGGCAAAACATTAGATTTGCAACATCTTGGAAAGAAGCTTCTAGATTGATAAATAAACCAAGTTTTGAGAGAGAAGAGGTTTTTTCAGAGAACTTTTCTGCTATTCATATGAAAAAGGAAAGTATTGTCATGGATAAACCAATTTATATTGGAACAGCAGTTCTTGATTTATCAAAGATATTGATGTATGATTATTTGTATAATGATTTAAAGAAAGAGTATGGTGAAAATGCTTCATTGTTGTATATGGACACCGATAGTTTTATTCTAGATATAAAAACTGACGATGTTTATAAGGATATGAAGAAAAACATTGGAGTATATGATACAAGTAATTTTAGTAAGAAGAGTGAGTTATTTTCAAAAAAGAATGAAAAGGTTATTGGTAAGTTTAAGGATGAGTTGGGTGGAAAAGTAATGAGTGAGTTTATTGGATTGAGAGCAAAGGCATATGCTTATAAGTATGGTGATCAGATTGATAAAAGGTTAAAGGGAATAAAGAAATATGTAATAAAGAAATCAATAACTTTTAGAAATTATTATAATTGTTTGATGAATAAGAAAGAAGAATATAGGAAAATGAATACAATAAGAAGTTATAAACATAAGATATATAGTGAAGAAGTAAATAAAAAGGCATTAGGAGCCTTTGATGATAAGAGATTTATTTTAGATAATGGAATAGATTGTGTTCCATATGGATATTGTATGATAGAGTGTATAAAATAGATTGTGTTCCATATGGGTATTGTATGATAGAGTGAATAGAATAGATTGTGTTCCATATGGACACAAGTTTTAACGATGGGAAGATGGGTTAGGGTTTTTAAGGGCTTCCGCCGCGTTTTTCACAATATATAAATGGTCGAACCAAGTATTAGTCAAACTAAAGAGTGGAGAAAATCTCAGTCTTGGTATATAAATGGAAAACATAATGAATGTGAAAAATATCAAATAAGTCTTATTGAAAAAATATCTAAAACAAAGGTAAATAAAACAAATATGCGAATCAATTTAAAAACCAATAAGTTAGAGGATGTAAAGAAAATAATAAATATGTTTGAATGGACTGAAAAATTTGATGGTTATCAATTGAACAATGGAAAAATAATTTACTACAATATCAAAATGATATGCAACTCAGGAGGTGGTCAGATGAGATCATTAAGAGAAGTTTATCATTTCGTAATGGCACAAAAGGGGTATCTTAAAAAATATAAAGATTCAAATGTTTTGTTTTTCAATATTTTAGATGGGGATTATTGTGCAAAGAAAATTAAACTATTGAAGGAATTTGAGAATGAACAAATGTTTATAGGTTCAATGAGTGAGCTAAACAATATGCATTGGTTATTTGATAAAGAGTGCCCCGAGGCTTAGACGTTTCAGATATTTCTTTAGAATCACCTTTAACAAATCTTTATCTTGTTGTATGGGCTATTTGAATAGAGAGCCCCTCGGTTAAAAGGGGAAATAAAAAAATGACCGTTTTTACAGCCATTTTTCCCTGCTGTGCAGGGGTTTGGCTTTTTCTTGAGGCAATGTTTTATGGCCGGATGCCCTTCCTGACACCAACCCTGGTCGCCTCTTACGACACACAGGGATATGGTACACCTATTCTAACCGGGGCATACACCGGGACCAGTACACTGGCACTCATTTCGCCGACCTCGGAAGGATGGCAGGCTGAGTCAACCCCCTGGTGTTAATTCAGCAGCCAACGGGATTTGAACTCAGGACCCTGGGATCCCAAGCCACCACCCTAACCACTAAGCCAACACCAGGCTCCAGGTTAAAAGGGGAGACAAATAAATATACCTTGGGCTAAAAAGGGGATTTATTTTTTCAGGGAAAAAAAAAGAAAAATTTCATGGCTGAAAATCCCCCATTCATTTACATGGGGAAAAGTGAGCCAGAACCAGTATTCTTTCCCTACTCACGAGATAGATTGGAAATTAATTGGGAAAAAAATGATTTTGCTGAAGCATACAAGTCTTACCAAAAGGTGTGTGAAAGTAATGGAAATAAAGAACCTATTTTGGATATGACAGCATTTAAAAGTTTGTATACAATCTATACGTTTGACCTGAGCGCTCAAAAAGAAACTATAAAGTCTAATCGAGTGGATACTTCCCTATACATTGAAAGAGGAGAGAGTGAAGAAGTTGATACATATTGTTTGCTTTTGGAAGAAACAGAATTGCAGATTAATACAGATAATGGTGTGATGATTAGTCTCACATAATTTTTTTGTTAAATAAATGAGTGGCAAAGTACCAACTGGGGTATATGTTAATCAAATCAATCTTCATAAACTATCATCTTGTGTTCAAAATCAAAAGCCTTGTACGATTAACGTTAATACAATTCAGAGAAAAGGAGCAGTAAGAATTGATGTTTTGCTCACAAGAGAACAGGTTAAAATCTTGAATGACACTGGCTCACTTAAAATTAAAATGACAAAACCAATGTTGAAAAAATATTCAATAAGAGAGACGAGTGGAGGATTTCTCCCATTTCTAATTCCTTTATTTGCTGGTTTAAGTGCGGTTGGAGCATTGACGGGTGGTATTTCAACAGCGGTCAAAACTGCCAACGAAAGGAAGGCTCAACTCCAGGCTCAAAAAGAATTGGAAAGACATAACAAAGAGTTGGAGAAACAAATTAGTGGAAGTGGTGTAATTGTAGATTTTGCTGAAAAACTTGAAGGTCTGCCTGATAAAGCGAGATTGTTAGTTGGAGATATGCTTTCTTCTATAGCACAAGCAGGTGTAAAATTAACGAAAAGAGGTAATGGATTATATCTTTCTAATAAATAAATGAGCATTGATGAGTGGTTGAAAGAATTTGGAAAGAATACAACATCAAATTTACAACTTGCCAAATATTGTAAGAAATTAAAAATTCATAATGTGGTTATTTGTATGAGAGATGAATTAACAAATGTGTCGAAACATACAAAGAATATTATTATGAACTTAGAAGATAATGATGGGAACGGTTCTCATTGGGTTTGTATTTTTAATAGTCAAGACAAATATTATTTTGATAGTTTTGGTCTTCCACCACCTGTTGAAGTCATAAAATTCTTACAGAATGGTGTTTATCAAACATTTCAAGTCCAAGAATTAAATTCCAAGTGTTGTGGTCAATTATGTCTATATGTGTTATTTCAACTCAACAAAAATAAAAAATTTTATGATATTATTTTTAATCTAATATAAATGACTTATGTTGGTAAAGATGGTTCTATCTTTGGTGTATCTCAAGAACTGGATATTGATTTATCAAATTATTACACAAAGGCACAGGCTGAACGACATAAATATAATATAAACAAAAATATTAACATGAAAAATGCTTATAAATTAAAAAATTATCCAAGCCCGACTGACGCGAATGACTTGGTGAGATTAAGCGATTTATCACAATATATATACTTAAATAAAACGGCTGTGTATTCTAAAGATACAGAAGTGTTGATATTATCTCCAGGTCATACAGAATTCACAGTTCGAATTAAAATAAATTTTTATAAAGAAGGGCGTATCGTTTGTATGAGAATAGAACAATGGGGGTATGATATGAATGATTTAGGGTATAATTGGTCATTTAAAATTAACCTCGAAGACCTGGAACAATTAAATCAGTCTCGTAAGGAAGAATATTATCCACTTGGTATCGAGAATGAGTTTTGTGGAGCCACGATTAGTAAACAACAAATAAAAGAATTTAATAAGGGTAAATATAATAATGGTTTTGCCCTTGTTTATCTCATGAAAACAGAAAAAACAGGATTATATATAATAAGTAAGGAAATACAAAATGATTTAACTATGGGAAGATGGGGAGGTGTTTCGTGTCATAATATTATTCTAACATATATTTCTAATACATAAATGACAGCAAGAAGGCTTCAAGAAAATTATCATTTCTGTGTCCAAGCATACCTTCAAGAAAAGGGTATTCGGTATTTTAATAAATATGTTCTACAACATAAGAATGAGGTATTTTCAATAAAAGATTGGCATTATGCTGATGTTGATAAACCAACAACTTTAGATTTAATTAGAATGTTAAATAATGAAAAAAATTATAAGGTTAAGAAAAGGTAAGGCTCTTTTAGAAATTCAAAAGAAATTTTATTGGTTTCCTGTTGTAAAAAAAATTATTTTGGATACAGGAATAACAAGAAATCCTGATGAATATATGTATAATATTCTATGGGGTGTAAACGATTCAAGTATAGTAAGGGATGAGGAAGGAGTTGAAGAAGAGAGGGAAGAGGAGGAAAAGGAGAAGGAGGAGAGAGAGAAGGAGGAAAGAGAGAATAGAGAGAAGGAGGAAAGAGAGAAGAGAGAGAAGGAGGAAAGAGAGAATAGAGAGAGGGAGAAGAGAGAGAAGGAGGAAAGAGAGAATAGAGAGAGGGAGAAGAGAGAGAAGGAGGAAAGAGAGAAGAGAGAGAAGGAGGAAAGAGAGAATAGAGAGAGGGAGAAGAGAGAGAAGGAGGAAAGAGAGAAGAAAGAGAAGGAGGAAAGAGAGAAGAGAGAGAAGGAGGAGAGGGAGAAGAAAGAGAAGGAGGAAAGAGAGAAGAGAGAGGAAAGAGAGAGAATGAATAAATATCAAAATATGGAAACCAGTGAGATTCAAAAAGATTGGTGGTATTACAGAAAATAACTCAACCCACCGAGGAGGAAAACAAAGAATTGACAAGTCTATTTGCAATACTTTCGACAAGACTATTAGCATCGACAAGATATGGATTTTAATTCAAGTTTTTTCTTAAATAAATGGAGGAGAGAGTGAAGGCATTTCTAAGGATTCTTTATGTTTTAAAAATTAAGATTCAAATGTGCATGTTGGAAACTAAAAAGGTTTTTGCACTCTGCAGGAATTTTTCTCATAAATAAATGAGTTATTGTCTCAAATGTAAAAAGAAAACTAATACTAAAAATATTTCATATATTAAAAGTAAAAATAACAGGGTTATACAAAAAGGTATATGCTCGGTATGTGGTTCAAAAAAAAATCAATTTATCTCCAAACACAAACTCGGAGGAGATATACAAAAGTTTTTATCAGGAAGTAAATTTACAACTACTGGAATACCAGGGGAATTACATCTTCCAGGGTATTCTTTCTGTGGTCCAGGCACAAACTTAGATAAAAGATTAGATGAGGCAGTCAATCCTAAATCCTGGAGTAAACCAATCAATAGAGTTGATGAAGTGTGCATGAGACACGATATTGATTATGGGAATACCACAACGTTGGAAGAAAAGCATGAAGCCGATAGAGAAATGTTGTATAATTTGTCTCTGATACAAAATCCAACCTTGAGAGAAAAAGTTGATAGGTTCATCGTGAAGAAGATGATTAGTGCTAAATTGAAACTTGGACTTGGAAATTCAAAAAACTTATAGACTCTAATGATGCCATTAAGACTGAAGAGCAATTAGCTGATGAATTACATAAACCAATATTCACAAAGTTTCAGAGAAGGAAAGTTTATTCCAAGGAAGTTGATTATATCTGGTCTGCTGATTTGATTGAACTCAATAATGATAAGGGGTACAAGTATGCTTTAACCGTTATTGATTTGAGGAGTAGATATGCGTGGGTTGTCCCTTTAAAAAACAAAACAGGTAATACTCTTATGTTAGCTTTTCAACAGATATTTAATAAAAGTAAGAGAAAACCTAAGAAATTGTGGACTGATGAGGGTAGAGAGTTTTATAACAAGACATTTATGAATTTTCTAAAAAATAACAGTATTACATTATACAGTACCTTTAATGAAGGGAAGGCAGTTGTTGTTGAACGTTTTAATCGTACCTTAAAAGAGAGACTGTATAAAAAATTCACACAACTCGGTTCACAACAATGGTTATCTTTTATTCAGGATATTGTGGATAAGTATAATGACACGATTCACACGTCAACGAATATGAAGCCATCAGAAACGTTTACAAAATTAAAATATGAAAAAGAGATTAATGTCAGAAAACCTAAGTTCAAAGTTGGTGATATCGTAAGAATATATAGGTGGAAATCTCATTTTGAAAAGGGTTTTACTGAACGATGGACGAAAGAACTTTTTAAAATTGTTGATGTAATAGATACAGTTCCTTGGACTTATAAAATATATGATTTGTATGCGGAAGAGATTTTAGGTTCATTTTATTCACAGGAATTACAAAAGACAAAACTAAGCAGATAATACACCTTTGTGGACACTAGAGGGACAAGTCCGAGGTGTATTACAGTATATAATGTGTGTCAAGGGGGACGTTCTTAGATCTGTGAACCCCAAACACAGAATCCTCAACTGAATAGTCAAGGTTTAACTTTTGTTTGTGTGTGTGTGTGTGTGTAATGGGAGCAATAGGTTGGCGCTTCACTCCCTCCTACTATACACCGTTGTGGACACTCGAGGGCCAAGTCCGAGGTGTATAACAGTATATAATGTGTGTCAAGGGGGACGTTCTTAGATCTGTGAACCCCAAACACAGAATCCTCAACTGAATAGTCAAGGCTTAACTTTTGTTTGTTGATGTGTATGTGTGTGTGTGTCCCAACCCTCACATTCAAAATCTCAACCCCAACCCTCACATTCAAAATCTCAACCCCAACTCAATCCTCGCCCAACACAATGTCTTTTTCAAAATGAGATTTCCACCTATATATATATATATATTTTTACGATTTTTTTCTTCTTCCAATTCTGTCTTTTAAGGCTTTCAGGTTTGATGACGTAGAAAGGGGGAGTAAGCCTGCACTTTCTTCCCAGAACTTTCTTGATCTTGCTCCCATCAAGCACCATCCGACAAAGAACTACATCGATAGGTTTAGATCCCAAAGAGTGATAGCAACTCCAAAAGTCTCCAAAATATAAATAAATAAAATAATAATAATAATAAATAAATAAATAAATAAATAAAAGCCCCCAAAAAAGTTTCAAGTGTCCAACATAAACCCAACTTTCCAAGTCTTCAAGGTATAACCACATTCCCGTTGAGTTTCCAAGATATGTATCACATTGTGAGTTATCAATCCAGAACCCACATTTCAAGTATTCAAAGTAAAACCAACTTACAAAGTCTCTTAAGGATAACTCATTTACTGATTTTTTCAAAATTTGTGAGTCTCCAAGGTAGACCCCATATTTAGAACCATCTTGGCAGAACACTTTTCCTGAGTCTCCAAGGTAGTTATTTAAACCATCAAGGCAGAACTCATTTACTGATTTTTTCAAAATTTGTGAGTCTCCAAGGTAGGCCCCATATTTAGAACCATCTTGGCAGAACCCTTTTCCTGAGTCTCCAAGGTAGTTATTTAAACCATCAAGGCAGAACTCATTTACTGATTTTTTCAAAATTTGTGAGTCTCCAAGGTAGACCCCATATTTAGAACCATCTTGGCAGAACCCTTTTCCTGAGTCTCCAAGGTAGTTATTTAAACCATCAAGGCAGAACTCATTTACTGATTTTTTCAAAATTTGTGAGTCTCCAAGGTAAAACTTGTATTCTGGCTCATCAAGGTATAACTTGTTCAGTGGGTATTGTCTTGATAACTCACAATGAGTACTATTGCTGTAAAACTCTTTTTCAGGATTTTGCTGGTCTCCAAGGTATAACTCTTTGGTTGAGTCATCAAGGACGAACTCGTTCTGTGGGTCTTGGTCGCTCATAAGGTCTTCAACCAAGCCAACAATTTCCCCCCAAGTTGTAGCAAAAGCAGTATTTTCATTTCGTATTTCAGACACAATTTCCTGTGAGAGAAAATAATAATGTATTAATTAAGTTATTTAATTATTAAATGAGTATGCTTCAATCAAAGTTTGAAAATAGGAAAATAAAAAATCTTACCTCAATAGATAAGAGGTTTGAATCCAGTTCATCAACTTGAAGGTTTAGTTCCATAGAAGACAGACAGTTCGAGACAAGCACGCAGAACACCATTGCCAGCAAAAACAAATGTTTAAAATGGAGCCTGGGTTTGAAGCTTTTATAGAGAAAGACTGGTGGGTGTGGTTTCCTTTGGAAATTCCCTGGGCAAGCCTAGGCAAGCCTTCATTGGGAAATTTTTCAAAACCATAACATCCTGTAATTTTCTAGTGATTTCTTTGTGAGTCAGAGATGAACTGGAAATGATGTAAGAGTGGGCGGGGCTTAGCAAAAGTAGGCGGAGCTTAGGAAAAGTGGGCGTGGCTTAGAAAAAATACCTTATGAAAAGTGGGCGGAGCTTAGCAAAAGTGGGCGGGGCTTAGGAAAAGTGGGCGTGGCTTAGAAAAAATACCTCATGAAAAGTGGGCGGAGCTTAGCAAAAGTGGGCGGGGCTTAAAGAAAAGTGGGCGGGGCTTAACAAAAAATAACCTGTGGCTCAGGAGGTGGTCAAACAAGAGCATTAAGAGAAGTTTATCATTTCGTAATGGCACAAAAGGGGTATCTTCAAAAATATAAAGATTCAAATGTTTTGTTTGTCAATATTTTAGATGGGGATTATTGTGCAAAGAAAATTAAACTATTGAAGGAATTTGAGAATGAACAAATCTTTATAGGTTCAATGAGTGAGCTGTTCAACCCCCAGGTGTTCAATTCAATGAGGTTCAACCTCCAGGTTAAAAGGGGAGACAAATAAATATACCTTGGGATAAAAAGGGGGGTTTATTTTTAGGGAAAAAAAATATAAATCGCTGAAAATCCCCCATTCATTTACATGGGGAAAAGTGAGCCAGAATCAGTATTCTTACCCTACTCACGTGATTCGTCAGCCATTTTTTAAATTATTTTTTAAACATTCAAAAATCTTCTCTGAAGTGGCTGAACAGATCGAGGTGAAACTCGACATGTATGACCGCCTATCCATGAGGAACAAAAGGTTCACACATTTGACATCATTGGTCACAAGGTTTGGCAGCCATATTGGATTTACCCTAAAACTTTAAATATCTTCTTCTCCACAAAGGCTGGACAGATCGAGCGGAAACTTGACACACATGTTCCCCAAGACGTGGGTTACATGTGTGTTGAGGAATAATTGATGGGGCACTTGGTTTGGCAGCCATATTGGATTGAAGAAAAATATTAAATATTGTTTTCTCTGGAACTGCTTTACCAATCGACATGAAACGTCACATTTATGATCGAGTTGTGATGGGGAATAATACATATGTTAAATTTCATCTTGATTGGGTGCATGGTCTGGCACACAGAATTATTTAATCATTTGAAATTGTTTCTTTTTTTCATTTTTATTTTTGAATTAGGTTCACTTGGCTGTGCCTGGATGGATTTGAGGGTAGAGGAGTAGCGCCATGGGTTTAGGTCAGGTGTCCAATCAAAGTGTGACGTCTTTGTACCCAGTCACCACTGCCAGCAGTTATAAAGTGGCAGTTGTAATAATGTCTCTTATTAATTACATAACACACCAGTACACAAACATCACACAAAACAAGTCCGGTGAGGGTCTGCAAACGCTGATTGCTCTTTTTTTCTTTACAGTTGCTATTAAAAGGGGGGTGGGTGGTCACTTATCCAAGCCAGATATTTTCGTTTTGTATTTTTAATTAATATTCTGAAATTTGTAGAATTCTGTTTTTTCCTTGGAAGTTGTGGGCTACGATGTGTAAATAAAGGTGGAAAAGTCTGATTTAATGCAATTCAATTCCAGGCAATAAGGCAACTGAAGGTGTAAATTTTGAAAGGGGGTGGAGATTTTCTTTTGGAACTGTAAATACATATTTCATTGAATTCCTCTGGGCAACACAGATAAAACAACTCGAATGAGATCGAATGCAGACTTTTAATTCCATAAATTGGCATTTAAATATGTTTATTTTCATTCAATATTCGTCAATTGAACAAAAAAGAATATTTTAATTTCCATTATCTCATTCGTAATTTGCCCTGGCAATGGATCCTGTTTATCAGAATCAAATTCCTCATGTTTCTGTCATTCAGTCACGTAAGTAACTCCAGAAAAAATACGAGAAAGGCACTTGGTGGAGCCCATACCTCAGCCAGGCTGAACAGTTCACGTTTTGTATCCCACTGAGATACCAGACGGGATCTGGACCTTGAACGGGAGCAGGTGTATTAATTACATCATCTTATAAAACCTTGATGGAGAGCCCTGTCTCGTTTCGGTCTTTTCATGGTTTGTTATTATCATGAACATCTGGCCGATCTCGTTCACCTGCAAATCAGAATTTAAAACTGATCTTCACCAAATGGTAGAATTGGTCGTAAACGAGAAACCCATCGATTTTGTGTTCAAAAGGTCAACGTGGGCCAAATTGCAAAAATCCTCAATTTTCTTCTGATTGTCTTGAAATTTGAAGAGGATTTGCAAATCAGGTCAGGTCAGGTATGGGAGCATGTGCCAGAACAGCGCGTCGCTGCGTCCACTTTCCGCCGGTACTCCAGGGGCCTCCGTCTGGCCATCCCCCAGGCAGATGCCAGGCCCATCCCCATCTCCTTGAGATGATGGTCAACCTGCTGCAACCATGAGGCACGTGGTCGGCCCACTGGCCTCCTCCACTCATGAGACTCCCTCGCTGAGAGAATCTGGTGAGCAGGATCAGCGTCAGGAAAATGAGCCACATGTCCATACAGCCGCAGCTGACGCTCACGGACTATGCAGGTAACAAATCTCATCCGAGTCTCTCTCAGCAACCGCTCGTTGGACACAAAATCCGACCAGCGATAGCCAAGGATTCTCCGAAGAGACCTGGTACCAAAGGAATTAAGTCTCCGTCTCAGATCCTTGGTCAAAGTCCAAGTCTCGCACCCATAGAGCAAGACTGGAAGTACCAAGGACCTGAAGACTCGGACTTTCGTCCTCCCGCACAGGTACCGGCAGCGCCACACCCCATGATCCAGTGAATCCACGACTCCCCAGGCCCGACCCAGACGTCTATTGACCTCCGGCTCACAACCTGCGGAGACATGAATATCACTGCCAAGGTAAGTGAATCTATCCACGACCTCAACATCCTCACCACAAACAGACACAGACAGGACAGCAGCATCCAAGATGTCACCGAAAGCCTGGATCTTTGTTTTGACCCAAGAAATCCGTAATCCCAACGGCTCCGACTCCTCATTCAGCACCTCGAGGGCCCCCAAGAGGATGTCTAAAGTCTCCGCAAAGATGACTGCATCATCTGCAAAATCAAGGTCCGAGATCTTGACATTGCCAAACGATGCACCGCAACTTGATCTCTCCGACATCCTCCCAAAAATCCAGTCCATACAAGTGCTGAAAAGTGTGGGGGCAAGTACACATCCCTGACGAACTCCAGTAACAACTGGAAATAAGTCAGAGGCGGTACCACCACACTTCACAGCACTCTCAGTACCAGAGTAGAGTTCAGACATCAGATCGATCAGTTTCGGTGGCACCCCACGAAGACCAAGAATCCTCCAGAGGACATCCCGATTCACTGAATCGAACGCTTTACAGAGATCAACATAGGCTGCAAGCAGCCCCTGCCGAAACTCTCGTCTGCGTTCAGTGAGGACACGAAGAGCAAGGATACGGTCAATCGTTGACCTCTTTGGTGTAAAGCCTGACTGCTCTGGACGCTGGTGCTCAAGCAGATGGTGGCGAACCCTATCAAGAATTATCCGAGCAAAGACCTTGCCCGGCACTGAGAGCAGCGTCACCCCTCGGTAGTTGTTGCAGTCTTGGCGATCACCCTTCCCTTTCCAGAGAGGGACAACAAGGCCCCTCTTCCAGTCAGTTGGGATGATGCCTGTGTTCCAGGCAGAGCACAAAACTGCATGCAACGACGCGAGTGCAGCATTTCCACCAGCCTTGAGAAGTTCAGCATGGATGCCACAGATCCCTGGAGCTTTGCCCCGTTTCAACTGGTTCACCGCAGCCCGTGTTTCCACAAGCGATGGTGGACCACAGTTGATTCGAGGGTCAGCAACAGGGATTGTAACACCCTTGACGTCCAACTCGACAGCTGGGGGATCAGCCTGGTACAACCGCTCAAAGTAACCGGCCCAGCGGGCCTTCACTTCAGACTCCTCTGTCAAGAGCCTACCACTCTCTGCTCGAACTGCAGTGCTCCGAGGGATGGGCTTGGATGAACGTAATGCGCGAATTCCCCTGTAAGCGGGACGAGAATCACCTGTCCACAGGTGATGCTCTACCCCCTCACAGATTCCTCGCACATAGGCCTCCTTGTCCACCCTCAGTGCACGTACAGTTTTACGCCTCAGCTCCCTGAACAGCTCAGCTCTGCCATTCAGCCTGGCCCTGCGACTCTGGTCAATGGTATCCAGTGTCCCTTGAGAGACAAAATTCTTCTTTGCCCTGCGGTGAACTCCAAGGCATCCACCGGCAACATCAAGGACGGTGGTCTTGAAGGTGCTCCACAACTCTTCAGGACCCCCAAAGCACCCAGACCCCCCAAGTGTCCACTCAGCCTGTTCGCAAACTCCTCAGCTACTCTCTCATCCCTGAGCTTGGCAACATCCAGCCTAGGCTGGGATGGTACCATTCTCCAGGATTTAAGGTGCAGCTTTAGAGTTGCTACAACAAGCCTGTGGTCAGTATTGAGGAACTGAGCACTCCGGTAGACCCTGCAGTTCTGGATCATCCTCCAACGACCGTCAATGAGGACATGGTCAATCTCCTTTGCCACACCGCCAGCGTTGGAATACCAAGTCCAGCGATGAGCTTGCGGGCGCTGAAACCATGAACCAGCCACCCTAAGTCCATGACTTCTTGCAAAGTCAAGGAACTTAGTGCTATTCTGGTTCATTTGTTCAAGTCGATCGATATATTCAGTGACAATGTGAGTATTGTAGAGTGCTTGCCACATGGTTTAAACACTCAAGCAAGGACTCCAACAAAATGGTTGATAAGGAATGGCTTACAGCTTGGTTTATAAAATAAAACATCTTTGGTAAAGCCAAACAGAAAATTGATACAAACAAGGTTGACATTAGAATAGCCAGAAAAATAATGTTTAAGCAAATGTAAATCACCAAGATCATAAAATAAAAACAAAATTCAAACGAATATGAAACATGTAATTGATATTTACATCTTCAGAACAGATTTAAACATGTCGGTGAAAAAAGGAATTGTGGAATTTTTGTACTTTTGAGTATTTCACCGAGGGAGGTTGAGATGTTGAGCATTTCTGAGTTGAATCTTCCATGCAGACACAGATTGACGGGTGGAGTGAAGAATGTCACGATCAACGATCTTCCACGATGACAGAAACTCGACTCCGCTCAGGTGATTAATTAAGGTGAGTTGAGAATGAATTTGGAAGCAGTTCAGACAACCTGTGAAGGTGAGGTGGCGGGTCTCGAGGTTGTGTTGGTTTTCGAGACCATACAGTCCACAATCATGTCCGTCTTCCACCGTGCTGATGGACCTGTTCAGGTCCCTTGTTTATCAGATGGTGTTCAGCAATCTTCACTGTCTCAATGGAACCCAGTTGCGCTGTTTAAGGAAAGACATTTCAGACATGGGTTGACATGGATAGACGATATACTGTCTGCAGATGTCTGTGGCAGGTTATTGTGGTTAGAAAATGTAGAGTGAGGTATTTACCTTGCGGTGAAATATAAATCGTTGCAATATCAACAGAATGCGAGCCGACAACTTTCCTTCTCTCACAATCGACTCCATCTGGTGGAAATATTCATCCATCTGTTGAGGAACAAAAATAATTTGCAACTTGTCGACACGAAAACCTGTGTGATGGATCTTAATGAAAATCCCATTTGGAATTGAACATGTCTGTCATGGATCAGAGTATAATATTACCACGACATCCGTCACGTCAGAAGTAAGTTTCTTTCCAACGGTATTCAGAAGGCAACAGATGTATTCCACAGATTGGTTTCTTCCATCTCTGAACAACTCGAGAAGAATATGCACGATGATGTTGGTGGTGACCACACCCAGCTTATAGAGCTCCCCAATGAAACGGATGATTCCCAGGGAGCATTTCCTGAATTTCAAGAGGGTGTTCAGTTCATCCTCGTTCACCTGGATAAAAACAAATGTTCAAAGACAACGTCAGTAAAGTCAGATCAAAATTCCCATTTTGGACAATTTTTCAATTTTCACTCATTTTCCCAAGTTCACCAAACTGGAGGCTTCAACGCTCTTGATGTCGCATGTGCAACTGATTCCAGCGAGACTCTTGGAATACTTCTCCTCACACTGTTTGAGGACAATTTGCTGAAAGGGCTCAAACGTTCCAGGTGTGTCCCCCATTGGTACTTCAATCTGTGAAAGACAAAGCAGGGTGGTGACATGGTGGGTAGAAGGTTATAAGAATGTTAAAAAGAGTTAAAGTGTACGATAAACCCAGGATGTTCCAATATGTGACCTCCATCAATGTTTAAAGCTCCTCACCTTGTTCAGGTGTTGGCATAAACTTGCATAGACAGCTGAATGTTTGGGCGTGACAACAGCTTGAGAGAGGACCATCTGAACCACGCTCTCAAAATGTCTGCACGTGATGTTGAGAGCCATGGTCATTGGAAGAAGATGGTAAAAGTTATCTTGGGTCATTTCGCTTAGTAAAGTGTGAAACTGTTTGAGAACATCCTGAGGGAGAGAAACAACAGAAGTCAAGGTCTGAGTGACAAAGAAAAGTTTTGAAAGTTTTGAGGATGAGAAAGCTTGAGATTTTTAGTTGTGAAATCCGAGTTTGTGTGTTTGTCAAAGTTGTGATTTCATTTCGAACTTCATGCATTGCTCAAGAAAGGGATTTTAAATTTACCCAAACATGAAACCAGACACACACACACACACACACACACACACACACACACACACACACACACACACACACACACACACACACACACACACACACACACACACACACACACACACACAAACACACACATACACAAACACACACACAAACACACACACACACACACACACACACACAAAAACACACACACACACACACAAACACACACACGTTGAATATGAACAATGAGTGATATTTACCGGTCCACAATGGAGACCTTCATGACTTGGAGTGTCCACACCGTGCCGTAAGGCTCCTGGAGAGTTGTTGTGGAGACTCTCCTCCATGTTCAAATTGTGCTCCTGGACATTTTCATGATCTTCCTGTTTCTGCTGTTCCTCAAGAAGTACCAGCTTGCTCTTCAGGTGCTGGACCTCCTCGTTCAGTTCTTTGTTTGCACGAGCAAGGTTTTCACATTGTTTGTTGGTTTCCTCTTGCTTCCCGTGAAACTGCTGCTCCTTAATTTTATGTTCCTCATTTTGCTGTTGTTGTTGATGTGCCGCTTCTTGTACTTGCAGCAGATTTATATTTAGGTTTTGGAGAATTTCTTTCAATTCTCGATTTTCTTTGGTAATAATTGCAAATTTTTCAGAGTTTACTTGCTCTCGCTCAGCAAGAAGCTGATGTAGTTTTATTTGCTCTGCCTGGTGCTGCTGTTAATCCATCTCTTGGTGCTCCAGGTGGCTGATCAGCTTGATGTTCACGTATCGCAGCTGTTCTTTCATCATCCTGTAACTTCCACAAAAGAGAACATGTCCTGAATGAGACTAGACCAAGAAGAATGGCGACTTCAGAAAACAAAAAGACAATGAGAAAGCATCCCAAAACACAAAGCCCGTCCGCATCCCTTTTGTTCCGTCCTCAAAATAAACTAAAAGAAAACAACAGGTCGAAAATATTAACTGTGTATGAATATATATTCATATAATTTATTAATTTGTGTTCATATTCTCATAATCAACGTTTGTTGAAGATTTCATGACAAAAGCTCAATTGGTAAAAGTTATGACCTGAACACTCACACTCACACTCACACTCACACTCACACTCAAACTCACACTTACACTCACACTCAGACTAACACTCACACACACACACACACTCACACTCACACTCACACACACACTCACACTCACACACTAACAAAACCCCATGACCTGCTGCATGAGGGACAGTTTAAGAAACTGGGACAAAGGAAGGAAACAAAGAAAGACCAGAACCTTGATGAGGTGGAGGACAAGCTGAATGAGAGATTCCTAAACGAAAGATGTGACACATCGCTCTTTACCGTGAAATGCGGCATTTTTTATTTCTCTTCTTGATGAACCAGCCACGAGACCACGCGGTGATGAACACAATGACTGCGATCACCACAAGGCCCAACCAGGTAAGGCCAATCCATTGCAGCTGCCTGGCTTGTTCTTTCATATTCCCCAGGTGAAGGTACTCGTGGGAACGGATGATCTGTATACAGTTCAGGGACAGGAACAGCAGTGTCAGGATATAAATAAAATGGGATAAAAGTGGGTTTTATCCATTAAACACCAAAAATAACATTTTTATATCTGATCTGCATTTCAACTCCCTATAAATCAATATCCTACTCCATCTTTCAACAGTTTGTGATTTCTGCCTTTGACATGAAACTCGTCCTGGACATCGTTTTTTTTACTCGACACGATCGAGGCTCATGGAAGAGCAAGGTGATTGAGAGTACGACTGTTATTTGGGCAGCGTGGCAACTCCTGGATACATCAAGGAAGGAATGAAACAGGAAAAGAGGAGAGAAGAGAGAGGAGGGAAGGGAACACCGCAATCTGTAAATAAGCAGGTGAGGCTAAGAAGGGTTCATGGGGGTAATGAAGATGGTGGGTTAAAATGGGGAGGGGGACGTGAGATAAGGGTTCACTGTCGGCTTGAAATCCTGCAGGGAAGAGTGGGAAATCATAACCTCCTAAATACAGTTCTCAGATGGGACGAGTTAGGAACAAGAGTGGAGGTTTGCAGTCAGCCCGGATTTTTGGAAGTTTAACCAGTCGGCGGTGCAGGTTCAGTTATCGGAAGATACTTCAAATGATAATTTTTATAATCTCACACCTTTAGATACCTGGATATCCCTGGTGATGAATGCCTGGTGAAACAATTTATTTAATTTGTAAAACTTCCTCGGTGAGAATTTTGTGATTTATGTTTCCGATTGTGATTCACGGAGTCATTTCACGGAACCAGGACACCGAGTTCAGCAATAACCAAGTCCTGACATCATTGATTTACGGGGGGTGATTGTGACCCGACATGAGATCACGAGATGTTTATTTGAATTTTACATTTATACAATTTTAATATATCAAAGACCTTTTCAGTTTCCACAGTTAAAAGTCTGATTTTGTGATGCTCTAGTAACCTCAGCTGTACTGTCTGTGGAGATTTGAAAATGTAAATTCACCAAATCCTCAGTGGAATCACAGTGATAGAAAAGGAATCTCAAGCCAAGTAACCTCCTCGGTTCACCCGAAGGGGGCATCGTCAGGTTCAGCGTGGACCTTGTGAGTTTACCCAATGTTTTTGAGAATTGCAAATGGAGGAAGGGTCCCTCATTCATTTATAATCCTCTTTGTGGTCCCTTCAAAGAAATGGGATCCCATCTGCGGATCCTGCCCGACAAAAAGGTCCCTGTACTATTTACCTTTCTCCGATCCTTCACCGAGACAGTCAAAAAGCAACAAACCATGAAGTTTATCAGTTCACTAATTGAACTGTAAAATGAGGACAATGACACTGTATGGATGAACTGGGAGATGATGTGCAACCAAACACGTGATGATTGACTTGAGTGTGTTATGAGCAGTGGAGGCTGTCTCCAAGAATTGATAATGAAACAATGTATGGTCCACATGATGAACCAGCACATCTCCGGAGGGTAACTTACCTGCATAACTCCAGAAGGTAACTTACCTACACATCCACAGAGGGTACTTTACCTGCACATCTACAGAAGGTAACATCTCAACATCCACATTTAACATACTTCACAATGATCATTTTGCTCTGATCTGCCAAAAAATAATTTCTCACAAAATCATCAGAAACACAATTTCATCCAATTAATTAAATAAACTTATTGACCAAAAAAATATTAAAAGTTGTTTGTTTTCACAATCACGTTTTTGTGAGGCCATGGACTTACTGATCACCGTTCATAACCAGAATCAATCTCCATGACGTCACATTGGTAAAAGGTGAACAGTCACAAATGAAAGGTGAAAGTTCACAAAGTGTAAAACTGTGAATTAAATATTTTTGATGTAATTCTCTGCTGCAGTTCATTTTGTTCACATTCTGTTCTCTCCATGAACCCCCACTAACCCCCACTAACCCCCATTAACCCCCAATAACCCCCATTAACCCCCACTAATCCCCACTAACCTCCACTAACCCCCACTAACGTTCACTAACCCCCACTAACCCCACTAACCTCCACTAACCCCTAATAATCCCCACTAACCCCCACTAATCCCCACTAATCCTCACTAATCCCCACTAACCCCCCCTAACCCCCACTATCCCCCACATACCCCCACTAACCCCTACCCATGCTCTCCCCCATGGTTGTCCCTTACCCGTTTTGACTTGAGAACCCATCGTCCGGGACGAGTCCGATTCGCGGACACAGACATTTCCCGGACTCGGTCCAGTTGGACAATTCCCAAAGAAAAAAGTCCGAAGAAGGAAATACAAATTCTCCAAATCAGCGTCAACATTGTGAGAGCTTGAAAACTTGTTTCTGTCGCTGTGAACGAGTCGGTCGTGGAATGTGCTTTGTGCGTCACAATGAACGTCTGTGCGTCACGATGAACGTCAGTGCGTCACAATGAACGTCTGTGCATCACGATGAACGTCAGTGCGTCACAATGAACGTCAGTGCGTCACAATGAACGGCTGTGCGTCACGATGAACGCCAGTGCGTCACAATGAACGGCTATGTTTCACGATGAACGTCTGTGCGTCACGATGAACGGCTGTGCGTCACAATGAACGTCAGTGCGTCACAATGAACGGCTGTGCGTCACGATGAACGGCTGTGCGTCACGATGAACGTGTGTGCGTCACGATGAACGTCTGTGCGTCACAATGAACGTCTGTGCGTTCGAATGAACGGCTGCACGATATTGTGACGTCATTTCGAGCACAACAACAGCCTGGTCCCAATGAATAATCGGATTTTTTATACACACGGATTATTTTATCCTCATGTTTGTGTTCAGTTCCTGTTCTTCATAAACTCTCAAAACCCAAACTCAAATGAAACAAAACACAAGTTCGAATGTTTGAAAGTTTGGAGAAATTAAATAACACGGGCGGGTCACGTGACTCCCCGTAACCACTCCCTGGTTCACCCAAACTCGCACACATCAGTATAAACGACTCTGATACATCACAATACTCCTGTTTAATTTCTCGATTCAGGTTAAAAATGGGAATTTCACAAAAGAAAATCGGTTGTCTTCACGTCCTTACTCCAGAGATGAGAACACACGATGAGGATTATATGTGAACTCGTGATACCCGTGGAGAAGGGCGGTGTAGAGGGGGCGAGGTGCACCCTGCTGTGTTGAGGGTTGAGTAGGATGCATCGTTCGATGTAGTTGGGGGGTTTGATGGTGTACACATATCCACATGAGATGGAATGAGAGGTTTTCACGGTATAAGAACATTCTCAGTCCATACATTACACGGGTTTGCATGAAGTTTCTTGGTGGAAACACACTGAACCATTCGGAAGGATTTTTATCTCCAGACGACGGGGTTTAACATTTCCATCGGAGGTATAAAGATTTAGTGTTGAGCCAGATGTCACCAAGTTTTCTTTGTTTGTAAATTGTGGTCACCTTATAAATTGTTCTTCATCCTGATGGAGGCCTGAATGTGATCGTTCATCAAGTAATCGTCCGAATGTTTCCACAAATTTTTGAGATATCATGTTATTTGTCGTTTTTGGCCCTGTCTCTGTCGATGGTGAAGAATTACTTTAAAAAATGCAGGATCCAGATCCGGATCCAGATTTCACCAAAATCAAATCAACTCGTCTTTGTCACACACCCATCCTGTCCACCGAATCCATTGCAAATCTTTTGAGATGTCCTGCTCACAGACAGACAGACAACTGGACAGAGATGAAAACATAACCTCCATCCCCATTCAGTGGTGGAGGAAACAAGCTGGATACAAGTTCAAACACAGGAAGAACAGGATGGGAAAACCGGGAATGAAAGAGAAATTGAACAACAAAAAAAACAAAGCTGGAGGGTGAGGGAGAGAAAAAATAATAACCTGGAAAGGAAGGAGTGTATTTTGGGAGAGTTGGAGAAGAAATGATCTGGGTTTGGATCACATGAGGTTGTGGTGAACTTCTGTCTTGAAGCCTTGAAGTAAAGGATGGGATTGAACTGAATGAGGAAGTTGGTTCAGGACGGGGGCCAGTGGGACCTACCAAGCACCCCCCCCCCACCCCACGACTAACTTTCACTGATACCACAGTGTTCATATATGTCCCTAGTATCAGAAAAAGATGTTCCCATAAAAATCACTCATTTGCACTTTGCGTTATTCAGCTGTTTCCATTTTTGCATGTAATTAGGCTATCCAAACATTATTTGTGTGTGGTGTCACTTGTGTCAGGTCAGGTTCGATCTGTGACCTGCTACAGGTACCATGGAAACCTGTACTAACCTGTTCCATAGTCGGGTTGTCGGCGACTAAACCGTCTCCCCCACCAGGTTTTCTGGTGAGGAGGGTGTTTGGATATGGACACCCAGCAGGATTAAAATAAAAACCTGTCAAAGGGCGGAGGAGCTCCTTGTGAACAAACGGCCATCCATATCTAGTGCCCAACTGTGTCTGCGGACGTCCTCCTGCAGTTTGGTCACTTCTTATTAGGAGGTTGGTGGCAGGATTTGCACTCCGGCCACCGTAAAACCCTTCATTCCGCAAAACGCAAAAACGCAAAAAAATCTGAAAACCCACTCCGTGGGAGTACCTCCTGTGCAGCTTCCCTTCGCAGGGCAGCTCACCGGATGATGGGATTGGGGCAAAGCCTTCGGGACCCCCAATCTTTGATAGGAGGGAAACCACGGGGTAACATCCCTGGGTCAGATTGCGGGAGAGTGTGTCGGAGTGGTGCTGAAGTGTCGTCCACCAGACGGCGGTCTCCTTGGGTTAACCTGAGGCGGTCCCTTCGGGTGGGTGCCTGGAATGTCCTATCCCTAAGAGAGGATGATCACCTGTCTCTGTTATCATCTGAGCTCAAGTGTTTGGACATCGGGATTGCAGCTCTCTCTGAGGTTCGGAGACCGGATTGCAGCGAGATAATGGTGGGTGGTTACACCTACTATTGGTCTGGTCGCTCTGATGGTTACCATACCCAAGGAGTTGCTGTAGCTGTGTCCAATAAGCCGACCCCAATGATAATTGAGGTAACACCGGTCAACGAGCGTATTATGAGATTAAGGATTCGTCACTCCTTAGGTGTCATTTCCCTGGTCTCTGTTTATGCTCCGACTGAGGCGAGTGAGCTCACCGTGAAGGATGCATTCTACGCCACACTCGAGTCTGTGGTTGATCAGTGCCCCAGACGAGATACACTTCTAGTCTTGGGGGATTTCAATGCATCGACTGGAACTGATAGGGATGGTTATGAGGTGTGTGTTGGTCCCCATGGGTCAGGAACTATGAACCAGAATGGCACTAAGTTCCTTGACTTTGCAAGAAGTCATGAACTTAGGGTGGCTGGTTCATGGTTTCAGCGCCCACAAGCTCATCGCTGGACTTGGTATTCCAACGCTGGCGGTGTGACAGAGGAGATTGACCATGTCCTCATTGACGGTCGTTGGAGGATGATCCAGAACTGCAGGGTCTACCGGAGTGCTCAGTTCCTCAATACTGACCACAGGCTTGTTGTAGCAACTCTAAAGCTGCACCTTAAATCCTGGAGAATGGTACCATCCCAGCCGAGGCTGGATGTTGCCAAGCTCAGGGATGAGAGAGTAGCTGAGGAGTTTGTGAACAGGCTGAGTGG
This sequence comes from Eptatretus burgeri, assembly GCF_056783735.1. Lineage (NCBI taxonomy): Eukaryota > Metazoa > Chordata > Myxini > Myxiniformes > Myxinidae > Eptatretus > Eptatretus burgeri. The sequence continues at coordinate 26,740,751 of NC_140961.1, forward strand.
ACACTTGGGGGGTCTGGGTGCTTTGGGGGGTCCTGAAGAGTTCTGGAGCGCCTTCAAGACTACCGTCCTTGATGTTGCCGGTGGATGCCTTGGAGCTCACCGCAGGGCAAAGAAGAATTTTGTCTCTCAAGGGACACTGGATACCATTGACCAGAGTCGCAGGGCCAGGCTGAATGGCAGAGCTGAGCTGTTCAGGGAGCTGAGGCGTAAAACTGTACGTGCACTGAGGGTGGACAAGGAGGCCTATGTGCGAGGAATCTGTGAGGGGGTAGAGCATCACCTGTGGACAGGTGATTCTCGTCCCGCTTACAGGGGAATTCGCGCATTACGTTCATCCAAGCCCATCCCTCGGAGCACTGCAGTTCGAGCAGAGAGTGGTAGGCTCTTGACAGAGGAGTCTGAAGTGAAGGCCCGCTGGGCCGGTTACTTTGAGCGGTTGTACCAGGCTGATCTCCCAAATGTCGAGTTGGACGTCAAGGGTGTTACAATCCCTGTTGCTGACCCTCGAATCAACTGTGGTCCACCTACGCTTGTGGAAACACGGGCTGCGGTGAACCAGTTGAAACGGGGCAAAGCTCCAGGGATCTGTGGCATCCATGCCGAACTTCTCAAGGCTGGTGGAAATGCTGCACTCGTGTCGTTGCATGCAGTTTTGTGCTCTGCCTGGAACACAGGCATCATCCCAACTGACTGGAAGAGGGGCCTTGTTGTCCCTCTCTGGAAAGGGAAGGGTGATCGCCAAGACTGCAACAACTACCGAGGGGTGACGCTGCTCTCAGTGCTGGGCAAGGTCTTTGCTCGGATAATTCTTGATAGGGTTCGCCACCATCTGCTTGAGCACCAGCGTCCAGAGCAGTCAGGCTTTACACCAAAGAGGTCAACGATTGACCGCATCCTTGCACTTCGTGTCCTCACCGAACGCAGACGAGAGTTTCGGCAGGGGCTGCTTGCAGCCTATGTTGATCTCTGTAAAGCGTTCGATTCAGTGAATCGGGATGTCCTCTGGAGGATTCTTGGTCTTCGTGGGGTGCCACCAAAACTGATCGATCTGATGTCTGAACTATACTCTGGTACTGAGAGTGCTGTGAAGTGTGGTGGTACCATCTCTGACTTATTTCCAGTTGTTACTGGAGTTCGTCAGGGATGTGTACTTGCCCCCACACTTTTCAGCACTTGTATGGACTGGATTCTAGGGAGGATGTCGGAGAGATCAAGTTGCGGTGCGTCATTTGCGAATGTCAAGATCTCGGACCTTGACTTTGCAGATGATGCAGTCATCTTTGCGGAGACTTTAGACATCCTCTTGGGGGCCCTCGAGGTGCTGAATGAGGAGTCGGAGCCGTTGGGATTACGGGTTTCTTGGGTCAAAACTAAGATCCAGGCTTTCGGTGACATCTTGGATGCTGCTGTCCTGTTTGTGTCTGTTTGTGGTGAGGATGTTGAGGTCGTGGAGAGATTCACTTACCTTGGCAGTGATATTCATGTCTCTGCTGGCTGCGAGTCAGAGGTTAATAGACGTCTGGGTCGGGCCTGGGGAGTCATGGATTCACTGGATCATGGGGTGTGGCGCTGCCGGTACCTGTGCGGGAGGACGAAATCCGAGTCTTCAGGTCCTTGGTACTTCCAGTCTTGCTCTATGGGTGCGAGACTTGGACTCTGACCAAGGATCTGAGACGGAGACTTAATTCCTTTGGTACCAGTTCTCTTCGGAGAATCCTTGGCTATCGCTGGTCGGATTTTGTGTCCAACGAGCGGTTGCTGAGAGAGACTCGGATGAGATTTGTTACCTGCATAGTCCGTGAGCGTCAGTTGCGGCTGTATGGACATGTGGCTCGTTTTCCTGACTCTGATCCTGCTCACCAGATTCTCTCAGCGAGGGAGTCTCATGAGTGGAGGAGGCCAGTGGGTCGACCACGTGCCTCATGGTTGCAACAGGTTGACCATCATCTCAAGGAGATGGGGATGGGCCTGGCATCTGCCTGGGGGATGGCCAGACGGAGGCCCCTGGAGTACCGGCGGAAATTGGACGCAGCGACGTGCTGTTCTGGCACATGCTCCCGTACCTGACCTGACCTGAAACATTATTCTGCATCTCTGACAACAAAGGAAATATGTTCACTTAAATCCTTGACCCTCCAAACATATGTGTAGATTCCTCATTTACAAATTTCCATGGACCAGATGTTGAGATATTTATGAAAATGAAAATTTCCATAATGGAGGGTCCTAATTAGCATATCAATGCATTTAAAATTATTTCCACAACTTTGACTCAAACAGAAAATAGTTGTGTTTCCCAAAAACAGCAACAGACATCAAAAGTCACAGTTATGTATTATATCAGGTCCAGGTCATTAATTCTTTTGATTAATCTGATTTCGCAGAATTTTCGAACGGCTCATCGTGCTTATTACTTTGTGATAATTAACCTACTTTCATAAATTCAAAAATTTTAATACATTTTTTGCCAACCTGCCTTGTACCTGGTAACACGTAAGTCATGTTTTTTGCCAACCTGACTTGAATCTGGCAACACTAGCCTGGTGTGTTGGCGCAGTGGTTAGGGCAGCGGCTTGGGATCCAAAAGGTCCTGAGTTCAAGCCCCGTTGGGCCACTGAATTAATACACCAGGGGGTTTACTCAGCCTGTCATCCTTCCGAGGTCGGCGAAATGAGTACCAGTGTACTGGGCCGGTGTATACCCGGTTTAAAATAGTTGTACCATATCCCTGTGTCGTAAGAGGCGACCAGGGTTGTGTCAGGAAGGGCATCCGGTGTAAAACATGTGCCAAATCACCATGCGGATCATACGGATGATCTGCTGTGGCGACCCCGACCGGGAGCAGCCGAAAGGAGAAGAAGAAGACTTGAATCTGGCAACACTGAAGTAATGTTTTTTTTGCCAACCTGCCTTGTATCTTGCAACACTTCAGTGAAGTTTTTTGCCAACCTGCCTTGTATCTGGCAACACTTCAGTGAAGTTTTTTGCCAACCTGCCTTGTATCTGGCAACACTGAAGTAACGTTTTTTTGCCAACCTGCCTTGTATCTGGCAACACTGAAGTGATGTTTTTTTGCCAACATGCCTTGTATCTGGCAACACCTAAGTGATGTTTTTTTGCCAACCTGGCTTGTATCTGGCAACACTTCAGTAATGTTTTTTTTGCCAACCGGCCTCGTAACTGGCAACACCTAAGTAATGTTTTTTGACAACCTGCCTTGTATCTGACAACACCTAAATAATGTTTTTTTGCCAACCTGGCTTGTATCTGGCAACACTTCAGTGATGTTTTTTTGCCAACGTGGCTTGTATCTGGCAACACTGAAGTCATGTTAATTTTGCCAACCTGCCTTGTGCAGGTTGCGGCTGTCTGGACATGTGGCTCATTTTCCTGACACTGATCCTGCTCACCAGATTCTCTCAGCGATGGAATCTCGTGAGTGGAGGAGGCCAATGGGCTGACCACGTGCCTCGTGGTTGCAGCAGGTTGATCAGAGTCTCAAGGAGATGGGGATGGGCCAGTCATCTGCCTGGGGGATGGCCAGACGGAGGCCCCTGGAGTACCGGCAGAGAATGGACGCAGCTTTGGCACATGTTCCCATACCTGACCTGACCTGGAGGAGGTATGCGCTCCACCGAGTGCCATTATGTTCAGCCAAGTCACTCAAGGAGTGATTTTTAACCTCGCCGAAGGTGAAGGTGTTGTGTTTGGGTCCGTTTGTTTGTCTTTCTGTCTGTTTGTTTGTTTGTCCACACAGAAGTTTAGGGTTTTTCTCCACAAGCGCTTGTCGGATTGAATTGAAATTTTCACGAAAGGAGCGAATGCTGATGTAGAATGTTTTATTGTAATTATGATGTCATTGGTTACGTGGTGCTGCAGCAATGTGGAAAAACAGAAATATTTTTGACCTTCGGACCTTGAAAACCACACGAAGGATAAAAATTGAAACTTGGCACATGGCAAATTCTCCTCATGGGGAAATAAATATGATTTTTATGATGTCATTGGTGCCTTCGTAATGACATCATAATTGCAGATGTAGAATGCTACATCTGATCAGTAGAAAATTTTTTGACGGTCATCGAGGGATAAAATGGTCCAGAGAAAAAATTTGATGACTTCGTAACAGAAAAAAACGAGAATGAAATTGATTGGTCACGTGATTTGTCAGCCATTTTAAAATTATTTTTTAAACAACATTCAAAAATCTTCTCTGAAGTGGCTGAACAGTTCGAGGTGAAACTGGACATATCTGACCGCCTATCCATGAGGAACAAAAGGTTCACACATTTGACATCATTGGTCACAAGGTTTCGCAGACATATTGGATTTACCCTAAAACCTTTCAATATCTTCTTCCCCACAAAGGCTGGACAGATCGAGGGGAAACTTGACACACATGTTCCGCAAGATGTGGGTTACAAATTTGTTGAAGAATATTGATGGGGGAAATGGTTTGGCAGCCATATTGGATTGAAGAAAAATATTTAATATTGTTTTCTCTGGAACTGCTTCACCAATCGACATGAAACGTCACATTTATGATCGAGTTGTGATTGGGAATAATACACATTTTAAATTTCATCCTGATTGGGTGCATGGTCTGGCACCCAGAATTATTTAAATATTTGAAATTGGTTCTTTTTGTTTTTTCATTTTTATTTTTTGAATAAGGTTCACTTGACTGTGCCAGGATGGATTTGAGGGTGGAGGAGGAGCGCAATGGGTTAGGGTCAGGTGTCCAATCAAAGCGTGACGTCTTCTTACCCAGTCACCACTGCCAGCAGTTATAAAGTGGCAGTTCTAATAATCTCTTATTAATTAAATCACACGCCAGTCGATAAACATCACACAAAACAAGTCCGGTGAGGGTCTGCAAATGCTGATTGCTCTTTCTTTTCTTTACAGTTGCTATTAAAAGGGGGGTGGGTGGTCACTGATCCAAGCCAGATAATCTCGTTTTGTATTTTTAATTAATATTCTGAAATTTGTAGAATTCTGTTTTTTCCTTGGAAGTTGTGGGATACACTGTGTAAATAAAGGTGGAAAAAGTCTGATTTAATGCAATTCAATTTCAGGCAATAAGGCAACAAAAGGTGTAAATTTTGAAAGGGGGTGGAGATTTTCTTTTGGAACTGTAAATACATATTTCATTGAATTCCTCTGGGCAACACAGATAAAACAACTCGAATGAGATTGTACGCAGGTTGTTAATTCTATAAATTGGCATTTAAATGTTTATTTTCATTCAATATTCGTCAATTGAACAAATAAAGAAAATATTTTCATTCCCATTATCTCATTCGTAACTTCCGCTGGCAATGGATACTGTTTATCACAATCAAATTCCTGATGTTTCTGTCTTTCACTCATCAATCTATAATTCCAGCAATCTGTGTGTGTGTGTGTGTGTGTGTGTGTGTGTGTGTGTGTGTGTGTGTGTGTGTGTGTGTGTGTGTGTGTTGTGTGTGTGTGTGACCGCTGTTTCTCGACAACCTCTGGGCCGATCTAATTGAAACTTGCCAGGTATATTGCTGGGGACCTGAGGATGTGCTTTTTCAAGGTTTGATATTAATCGGAAAAATGCTTCCCAAGTTATGGCCATTTATTTACCAAACCAATGGGAAGACACGTTGTTGCGTGGGCGTGGCCGATGGGGAAAGGAAGCACAGCCACGTTCCCCATTACAGGTTACAACGTACGGGCTTCCGGAGAGTGATGACTTCATGTATTCTAATAATTTCTCGATTTCTTATGCGCATTTATAGATAAACACAATGGCACAAGTTATGATCGTTTTCATATAAGACGGTGTATAAATTTCGGTAACATCAGTGCTGGTATGCTCCAAACCAGGAAGTAAATTTTTTCTCTCTCTTCACTTCTCTTTTTGTTTTTCCTTGCCACTACATTGCTAAAAGGTAAAATACGTTGGCGCTAATTGAATAATTGGGTTTTAAAAATAAATTGCGAATAATCGTAACTGCGAATAATATCGAACTTCCGGGTCACACACGTCCGGGCACGTGAGAGCGAAGAAACGGCCTGTGTGGTTTATTTATTTATTATTATTATTATTATTTTTTTTTACGATTTGTTATTTTTTTTTACGTGCACGTACTCGTGTAATTAACTCCAGAAAAATACTACAAAGGAACTTGGTGGAGCGCATACCTCATCCTGGCTCAACAATTCACGTGTTGTGGCCAACTGAGATACCAGACGGGATCTGGACCTTGAACGGGAGCAGGTGTATTAATTACATCATCTTATAACCTTGCTGGAGAGCCGTGTCTCGTTTCGGTCTTTTCATGGTTTGTTATTGTCACGAACATCTGGCCGATCTCATTCACCTGCAAATCAGAATTTAAAACTGATCTTCACCAAATGGGAGAATTGGTCGTAAACAAGAAACCCATCAATTTTGTGTTCAAAAGGTCAACGTGGGCCAAATTTCAAAAATCCTCAATTTTCTTCTGATTGTCTTGAAATTTAAAGAGGATTTGCAAATAAGTCACTGAATTTAACCACCAATTATTTTTGAGGTCAAAACTTCGGTGTAATTTCTAAAAAGAGAGAGAGAGAGGGGTAACAGGAAAGGGGAGAAGGGGTGACAGGGAAGGGGAAGGTGAAGGGGAAGGGGAAGGGGAGAGGGTGCATTCTAGTTGATGGGATGTGCAGTTTAATGTTTATCTGAGAGACGGCACACACGTTGATGAATCACCCAGCCTGTGATACACCGGGAAGACAGTTTATAGCTGGGTCGGGATTCAAACCCAGGCTAAACAGCTTATTAGAGAAAGAGCGAGTCTGCGTACCTCTTGGCTATCCTCCCGTGATGTGGCAATTCATTGCTTTGCTATTGTAACAACTGAAAATATTTTTTACTCGTTGTAATCATCTAATTTATTTTGCCTTCCTAACTCCGGAGATGTTACGAGCACTCCACTCAAGCAAGCATTTCAATGAAACGGTTGAAGAAACTTTTAAAAACGGAACATTTTTATTTTCTCCATATTTAAATCTCTGCCGAAATGACTTGTCGTGGAATGAAAGAAGATCATACGAAAAGGGGAATCGTGATGCAAAATAAAATTGCACATTTTCAGCGAGTGAACCACCGCACGATCAAACGCAGGCGAGTGGGCCCTGATCTTTGTTCAAGTCGATCGATATATTCAGTGACAGTGTGAGTATTGTAGAGTGCTTGCCACATGGTTTAAGCACTCAAGCAAGGACTCCAACAAAATGGTTGATAAGGAATGGCTTACAGCTTGGTTTATAAAATAAAACATCTTTGGTAAAGCCAAACAGAAAATTGATACAAACAAGGTTGACATCAGAATAGCCAGAAAAATCATGTTTCAACAAATGTAAATCACCAAGATCATAAATAAAATAAAAACACAATTCAAACGAATATGAAACATGTAATTGATATTTACATCTTCAGAACAGATTTAAACATATCGGTGAAAAAAGGAATTGTGGAATCTTTGTACTTTTGAGTGTTTCACCGAGGGAGGTTGAGATGTTGAGCATTTCTGAGTTGAATCTTCCATGCAGACACAGATTGACGGGTGGAGTGAAGAATGTCACGATCAACGATCTTCCACGATGACAGAAACTAGACTCCGCTCAGGTGATTAATTAAGGTGAGTTGAGACTGAATTTGGAAGCAGTTCAGACAACCTGTGAAGGTGAGGTGGCGGGTCCTCGAGGTTGTGTTGGTTTTCGAGACCATACAGTCCACAATCATGTCCGTCTTCCACCATGCTGATGGACCTCTTCAGGTCCCTTGTTTATCAGATGGTGTTCAGCAATCTTCACTGTGTCAATGGAACCCAGTTGCGCTGTTTAACGAAAGACATGTCAGACATGGGTTGACACGGATAGACGATATACTGTCTGCAGATGTCTGTGGCAGGTTATTGTAGTTAGAAAATGTAGAGTGAGGTATTTACCTTGCGGTGAAATATAAATCGTTGCAATATCAAAAGAATGCGAGCCGACAACTTTCCTTCTCTCACAATCGACTCCATTTGGTGGAAATATTCATCCATCTGTTGAGGAAAAAAATAATTTGCAAGTTATCGACACGAAAACCTGTGTGATGGATCTTAATGAAAATCCCATTTGGATTTGAACATGTCTGTCATGGATGAGAGTATAATATTACCACGACATCCGTCACGTCAGAAGTAAGTTTCTTTCCAACGGTATTCAAAAGGCAACAGATGTATTCAACAGATTGGTTTCTTCCATCTCTGAACAACTCGATAAGAATATGCACGATGATGTTGGTGGTGACCACACCCAGCTTATAGAGCTCCCCAATGAAACGGATGATTCCCAGGGAGCATTTCCTGAATTTCAAGAGGGTGTTCAGTTCATCCTCGTTCACCTGGATAAAAACAAATGTTCAAAGACAACGTCAGTAAAGTCAGATCAAAATTCCCATTTTTGGACAATTTTTCAATTTTCACCCATTTTCCCAAGTTCACCAAACTGGAGGCTTCAACGCTCTTGATGTCGCATGTGCAACTGAGTCCAGCGAGACTCTTGTAATACTTCTCCTCACACTGTTTGAGGAGAATTTGCTGAAAAGGGCTCAAATGTTCCAGGTGTGTCCGCCATTGGTACTTCAATCTGTGAAAGACAAAGCAGGGTGGTGACATGGTGGGTAGAAGGTTATAAGAATGTTCAAAATAGTTAAAGTGTACGAAAAACCCAGGATGTTCCAATATGTGACCTCCATCAATGTTTAAAGCTCCTCACTTTGTTGAGGTGTTGGCATAAACTTGCATAGACCGCTGAATGTTTGGGCGTGACAACAGCTTGAGAGAGGACCATCTGAACCACACTCTCAAAATGTCTGCACGTGATGTTGAGAGCCATGGTCATTGGAAGAAGATGATGAAAGTTATCTTGGGTCATTTCGCTTAGTAAAGTGTGAAACTGTTTGAGAACATCGTGAGGGAGAGAAACAACAGAAGTCAAGGTCTGAGTGACAAAAGTTTTGAAAGTTTTGAGGATTCGAAAGCTTGAGATTTTTAGTTGTGAAATCCGAGTTTGTGTGTTCGTCAAAGTTGTGATTTCACTTGGAACTTCATGCATTGCTCAAGAAAGGGATTTTAAATTTACCCGAACATGAACCCACACACACACACACACACACACACACACAGACACACACACAAACACACACACACAAACACACACACACACACACACACACATACACACACACACACAGACACACAAACACACACACACACACACACACACACACACACACACAGACACACACACAAACACACACACACAAACACACACACACACACACACACACACACACAGACACACACACATACACACACGTTGATTATGTACAATGAGTGATATTTACCGGTCCACAACGGAGACCTTCATTACTTGGAGTGTCCACACCGTGCCGTAAGGCTCCTGGAGAGTTGTTGTGGAGACTCTCCTCCATGTTCAAATTGTGCTCCTGGACATTTTCATGATCTTCCTGTTTCTGTTGTTCCTCAAGAAGTACCAGCTTGCTCTTCAGGTGCTGGACCTCCTCCTTCAGTTCTTTGTTTGCACGAGCAAGGTTTTCACATTGTTTGTTGGTTTCCTCTTGCTTCTTGTGAAACTGCTGCTCCTTCATTTTATGTTCCTCATTTTGCTGTTGTTGTTGATGTGCCGCTTCTTGTACTTGTAGCAGATTCATCTTAAGGTTTTGGAGAATTTCTTTCAATTCTCGATTTTCTTTGGTAATAATTGCAAATTTTTCAGAGTTTTCTTGCTCTCGCTCGGCAAGAAGCTGATGTAGTTTTATTTGCTCTGCCTGGTGCTGCTGTTGATCCATCTCTTGGTGCTCCAGGTGGCTGATCAGCTTGAAGTTCACATCTCGCAGCTGTTCTTTCATCATCCTGTAACTTCTACAAAAGAGAACATGTCCTGAATGAGACTAGACCAAGAAGAATGGTGACTTCAGAAAGAACAATAAGACAACGAGAAAGCATCCCAAAACACAAAGCCCGTCCGCATCCGCTTTGTTCTGTCCTCAAAATAAACTAAAACAAAAAAACAGGTCGAAAATATCAACTGTGTGTGAATATATATTTATATGATTTATTAATTTGTGTTCATATTCTCATAATCAACGTTTGTTGAAGATTTAATGACAAAAGCTCAATTGGTAAAAGTTATGACCTGAACACTCACACACACACTCACACTCACACTCACACTCACACTCACACTCACACTCACACTCACACTCACACTCACACACTAACAAAACCCCATGACCTGCTGCATGAGGGACAGGTTAAGAAACTGGGACAAAGGAAGGAAACAAAGAAAGACCAGAACCTTGATGAGGTGGAGGACAAGCTGAATGAGAGATTCCTAAACTAAAGATGTGACACATTGCTCTTTACCGTGAAATGCGGCATTTTTTATTTCTCTTCTTGATGAACCAGCCACGAGACCACGCGGTGATGAACACAATGACTGCGATCACCACAAGGCCCAACCAGGTAAGGCCAATCCATTGCAGCTGCCTGGCTTGTTCTTTCATATTCCCCAGGTGAAGGTACTCGTGGGAACGGATGATCTGTATACAATTCAGGGACAGGAACAGCAGTGTTAGGATATAAATAAAATGTGATAAAAGTGGGTTTTATCCATTAAACACCAAAAATAACATTTTATATCTGATCTGCATTTCAACTCCCTATAAATCAATATCCTACTCCATCTTTCAACAGTTTGTGATTTCTGCCTTTGATATTAAAGACTCGTCCTGGACATCAATTTCTTTTTTTAACTCGACACGATCGAGGCTCATGGAAGAGCAAGGTGATTGAGAGTACGACTGTCATTTGGGCAGCGTGGCAACTCCTGGATACATCAAGGAAGGAATGAAACAGGAAAAGAGGAGAGAAGAGAGAGGAGGGAAGGGAACACCGCAATCTGTAAATAAGCAGGTGAGGCTAAGAAGGGTTCATGGGGGTAATGAAGATGGTGGGTCAAAATGGGGAGGGGGACGTGAGATAAGGGTTCACTGTCGGCTTGAAACCCTGCAGGGAAGAGTGGGAAATCATAACCTCCTAAATACAGTTCTCAGATGGGACGAGTGAGGAACAAGAGTGGAGGTTTGCAGTCAGCCCGGATTTTTGGAAGTTTAACCAGTCGGCGGTGCAGGTTCAGTTATCGGAAGATACTTCAAATGATAATTTTTATAATCTCACACCTTTAGATACCTGGATATCCCTGGTGATGAATGCCTGGTGTAACAATTTATTTAATTTGTAAAACTTCCTCGGTTAGAATTTTGTGATTTATGTTTCCGATTGTGATTCACGGAGTCATTTCACGGAACCAGGACACCGAGTTCAGCAATAACCAAGTCCTGACATCATTGGTTTACGGGGGGTGATTGTGACCCGACATGAGATCACGAGATGTTTATTTGAATTTTACATTTATACAATTTTAATATATCAAAGACCTTTTCAGTTTCCACAGTTAAAAGTCTGATTTTGTGATGCTCTAGTAACCTCACAGCTGTACTGTCTGTGGAGATTTGAAAATGTAAATTCACCAAATCCTCAGTGGAATCACAGTGATAGAAAAGGAATCTCAAGCCAAGTAACCTCCTCGGTTCACCCGAAGGGGGCATCGTCGGGTTCAGCGTGGACCTTGTGAGTTTACCCAATGTTTTTAAGAATTGCAAATGGAGGAAGGGTCCCTCATTCATTTATAATCCTCTTTGTGGTCCCTTCAAAGAAATGGGATCCCATCTGTGGATCCTGCCCGAACAAAAAGGTCCCTGTACTATTTACCTTTCTCCTATCCTTCACCGAGATAGTCAAAAAGCAACAAACCATGAAGTTTATCAGTTCACTAATTGAACTGTAAAATGAGGACAATGACACTGTATGGATGAACTGTGAGATGATGTACAACCAAACACGTGATGATTGACTTGAGTGCGTTATGAACATTGGAGGCTGGCTCCACGAATTGATAATGAAACAATGTATGGTCCACATGATGAACCAGCACATCCACGGAGGGTAACTTACCTGCACATCTACAGAAGGTAACTTACCTTCACATCCACAGAGGGTAACTTACATCAACATCCACATATAACATACTTCACAATGATCATATTGCTCTGATATGCCAAAAATTAATTCATCACAAAATCATCACAAACACACTTTCATCCAATTATTAAATAAAGTTATTGACCAAAGGAATATTAAAAGTTTTTAGTTTTCACAATCACGTTTTTGTGAGGCCATGCACTTGCTGATCACCGTTCACAACCGGAATCAATCTCCATGACGTCACATTGGTAAAAGGTGAACAGTCACAAATGAAAGGTGAAAGTTCACAAAGTGTAAAGCTGTGAATTAAATATTTTTGATGTAATTCTGCGCTCCAGTTCATTTTGTTCACTTTCTCTTCTCCCCATGAATCCCCACTAACCCCCACTAACCCCCACTTACCTCCACTAATCCCCACTAACCCCCACTAATCCCCACTAACCCCTACTGACCCCCACTAATACCCACTGACCCCCACTAATCCACACTAACCCCACATACCCCCATCAACCCCCACTAACCCCAACATACCCCCACTCACCCCCACGAACCCCCACTAATCCCCACTAACCCCCACATACCCCCAGTAACCCCCACCCATGCTCCCCCCATGGTTGCTCCTTACCTGTTTTGACTTGAGAACCCATCGTCCGGGACAAGTCTGATTCGCGGACACAGACGTTTCCCGGACTCGGTCCAGTTGGACAATTCCCGAAGAAAAAGTCCGAAGAAGGAAATACAAATTCTCCAAATCAGCGTCAACATTGTGAGAGCTTGAAAACTTGTTTCTGTCGCTGTGAACGTGTCGGTCATGGAATGTGCTTTGTGAGTCACAATGAACGTCTGTGCGTCACGATGAACGTCTGTGCGTCACGATGAACGTCTGTGCGTCACAATGAACTTCTGTGCGTCACAATGAATGTCTCTGCGTCACAATGAACGGCTGTGCGTCACAATGAACGTCTGTGCGTCACGATGAACGGCTGTGCGTCACAATGAACGGATGTGCGTCACGATGAACGGCTGTGCGTCACAATGAACGGCTGTGCTTCACGATGAACGGATGTGCGTCACGATGAACGGCTGCACGATATTGTGACGTCATTTCGAGCACAACAACAGCCTGGTCCCAATGAATAATCGGATTTTTAAACACACTGATTATTTTATCCTCATGTTTGTGTTCAGTTCCTGTTCTTCATAAACTCTCAAAACCCAAACTCAAATGAAACAAAACACAAGTTCGAATGTTTGAAAGTTTGGAGAAATTAAATAACACGGGCGGGTCACGTGACTCCCCGGAACCACTCCCTGGTCCACCCAAACTCGCACACATCAGTATAAACGACTCTGATACATCACAATACTCCTGTTTAATTTCTGGATTCAGGTTCTGGAACTCTGGAAAATTCTGGAAAATTCTGGAATTCTGTAAAAATAAGATCCATCGACCTTGTGTTCGCCATGTTTGTTCTCGCCGTGAAGACACAGACGGACATTTTGTGTCCTGCAGCTTGATGTGTTTTTGAATTGAATTCCGATAATTTCCCACTTGAATTCCTCTTTCAAAGAAGTCTGTTTGTAGGTAAATCTTTGTGTTTGTAGTATTTATGGACATGGTGTGTGTGTGTGTGTGTGTGTGTGTTTGTTTGTGTGTGTGTTTCTGTGTGTGTGTGTTTGTTTGTGTGAGTGTGTGTGTTTGTGTATGTGTGTGTGTTTCTGTGTGTTTGTGTGTGTGAGTGTGTGTGTTTGTGTTTGTGTGTGTGTTTGTTTGTGTGAGTGTGTGTGTTTGTGTGTATGTGTGTGTGTGTTTCTGTGTGTTTGTTTGTGTGAGTGTGTGTTTGTGTTTGTGTGTGTGTGTTTCTGTGTGTTTGTGTGTGCGTGTATGTGTGTGTGTGTGTTTCTGTGTGTGTGTGTGTGTGTTTGTGTTTGTGTGTGTGTGTTTCTGTGTGTTTGTGTGTGCGTGTATATGTGTGTGTGTGTGTGTTTCTGTGTGTGTGTGTTTGTGTGTGTGTGTTTCTGTGTGTGTGTGTGTGTGTGTGTGTATGTGTGTGTGTGTGTGTGTGTGTGTGTGTATGTGTGTGTGTGTGTGTGTGTGTGTTTGTGTTGTTGGTTGTTATCTGCATATGTGGGTTTCATAAAGTGGATCGGAGTCCTCCCAGGTCTCGAAGTCTCCACCTCCCTTTCTGGAAGTGCGCTCCCCAATCATGGACCAAGGTGTGAGGTTTTGTTGGTTTCAAAGTTTTGTTCCGAGGGATCTTTTGAGGATAGTCATCGAGCCCCAGGTGGTTTCCAACCAGGGGTAGACTGACGGTGTTGTGCACCCTCGGGAAAAAGGGGTCTCAGCTCCAACCCCCCCCCCCGAGATAAAATTTTAATGACACTTCGTGCAAAATAAAGATTTCTAAAACAAACACTTGTTCGTACATACACAGAATAATAATGACATTGTGAATTTAAACAAATCCATACTTGGCAAGTTGGAGGTGACAAAAACGGGTTGGTAGGAATCGAGAACAGGTTTTTGGGGGGTTTTTTAACCCTTTGCGTGGCTGCGGTCGCAGATTTGCGATGAGATAAAATTGAAACAATTTATTTGTTCGAATTTTGATTATTCGTCTGACTTCACACACAAGGTGTGTTGTTTTATTTGCAAATACCACTTGAAATTCACAGCCCTCTGAAAAACATGAGGGCAAGACCCTGGGCAATCACCTGGTATCACCTGGATAAGATAACCAGGGAACTACTGGTCGGCACGGATGACCCACAAAACATGAAACGGAAAGGAAGTAAATACCTGTGGATTGTTTATTTATGCCATGAACAAACTGGTTCATCACGGGAGATGAAGGTTGTGATCAAGTTTCATCGGAATTGTGTGGAGTTTCAGATAAGAAAACATATATCTCTTTGGGGGGAGGCTGGGGGGGGGGGGCTGGGGGGGCAACACCCTGTGTACTCCCTCTGGAGACTCCCTCACACCTGAATTTTTCTAATGTCATGAACAAACTTTGGTCCATCAGGGGTGATCAAGGTTGTCGTTAAGAGTTTCATCGGAATTGTGTGTGTAGTTTCTGAAAAGAAAGCAAATACCTATTTTGTAGGGCAACCCCTGGAGACCCCCCAAGGCCCGATTGTGTTTTCTTAATGCCATGAACTTTGGTTCAGACACAGTGAAGAGTGTTGTGCTAAAGTTACATCAAATTCGGAGGAACGACACTGAACAGTTTATGTTTTGTTCCGCATCGATCGGCCGGATCTGCATCAGGACCTCAACCAAAATTATCAATGGTGAAGAATCCCCCAGAATAACAGGCGGATTACCCCCTCCCTCCCCCATGGATTTTTTTTGATGTCCTAAAACCACACAAACCCCCCTGTGCACCCCTGGGTGCAACCACCAGTTTTCAACACATTTGGTGGAGGAAGCCAAAGGAGTGAAACATAAACAGATATCAGATTGTTCTCCTCACCTGCCAACTCAACCACCAAGTTTTATCCGAATGGGTCCACAACTTTGTGACATATAGTGCTATTCATGGATTTTGGTCCCATCACTCGATGGTGAAGAATCACATGAAAATTCCATCATCTGGATCTGAATCTTCACCAAAACCGAACCAATTCGTCCTTGTTTTACACCAAATCTGTCCACGAGGTTTCGTCCGAATGTTTCCACAAATTTTTGAGATATCATGTTATTTGTCGTTTTTGGCCCTGTCTCTGTCGATGGTGAAGAATTACTTTAAAAAATGCAGTATCCAGATCCGGATCCAGATTTCACCATAATCAAATCAACTCGTCTTTGTCACACACCCATCATGTCCACTGAATCCATTGCAAATCTTTTGAGATGTCCTGCTCACAGACAGACAGACAAATGGACAGAGATGAAAACATAACCTCCATCCCCATTCGGTGGTGGAGGTAACAAGCTGGATACAAGTTCAAACACAGGAAGAACAGGATGGGAAAACCGGGAATGAAAGAGAAATTGAACAACAAAAAAAACAAAGCTGGAGGGTGAGGGAGAGAAAAAATAATAACCTGGAAAGGAAGGAGTGTATTTTGGGAGAGTTGGAGAAGAAATGATCTGGGTTTGGATGACATGAGGTTGTGGTGAACTTCTGTCTTGAAGCCTTGAAGTAAAGGATGGGATTGAACTGAATGAGGAAGTTGGTTCAGGACGGGGGCCAGTGGGACCTACCAAGCACCCCCCCCCCACCCCACGACTAACTTTCGCTGATACCACAGTGTTCATATATATCCCTAGTATCAGAAAAAGATGTTCCCAGAAAAATAATTCATTTGCACTTTGCTTTATTCAGATGTTTCCATTTTTGCATGTAATTAGGCTATCCAAACATTATTCTGCATCTCTGACAACAAAGGAAATATGTTCACTTTAAACCTTGATCCTCCAAATATATGTGAAGATTCCTCATTTACAAATTTCCATGGACCAGAAGTTGAGATATTTACGAAAATGACAATTTTCATCATGGCGGATCCTAATTAGCATATCAATGCATTCAAAATTATTTCCACAACTTTTACTCAAACAGAAAATAATTATGTTTCCCTTAAACATCAACACACATCAAAAGTCACAGTTATGTATAATATCAGGTCCAGGTCATTAATTCTGTTGATTAATCTGATTTCGCAGGATTTTCGAACAACTCATCGTGCTTTTTCTTTCTGCTAATTAACCCACTTTAATAAATTCAAAATTTTTTATATATTTTTTGCCAACCTGCCTTGTACCTGGTAACACTAAAGTAATGTTTTTTTGCCAACCTGGCTTTTATCTGGCAACACGTAAGTCATGTTTTTTTGCCAACCTGGCTTGAATCTGGAAACACTGAAGTGATGTTTTTTTGCCAAGCTGGCTTTTACCTGGCAACACTTAAGTGATGTTTTTTTGCCAACCTGGATTGTATCTGGCAAAACTTAAGTGATGTTTTTTTTACCAACCTGGCTTGTACCTGGCAACACTTAAGTAATGTTTTTTTGCCAACCTGGCTTGTACCTGGCAACACTTAAGTAATGTTTTTTTGCCAACCTGGCTTGTACCTGGCAACACTTAAGTAATGTTTTTTGACAACCTGCCTTGTATCTGGCAACACTTAAGTGATGTTTTTTTGCCAACCTGGCTTGCATCTAACAACACCGAAGTAATGTTTTTTTGCCAACCTGGCTTGTACCTGGCAACACTTAAGTAATGTTTTTTGCCAACCTGGCTTGTATCTGGCAACACCGAAGTAATGTTTTTTTGCCAACCTGGCTTGTACCTGGCAACACTTAAGTGATGTTTTTTTGCCAACCTGGCTTGTATCTGACAACACCTAAATAATGTTTTTTTGCCAACCTGGCTTGCATCTAACAACACTTAAGTAATGTTTTTTTGCCAACCTGGCTTGCATCTGGCAACACTTCAGTGATGTTTTTTTTGCCAAACTGGCTTATATCTAGCAACACTTAAGTAATGTTTTTTTGCCAACGTGGCTTGTATCTAGCAACACTTAAGTAATGTTTTTTTGCCAACCTGGCTTGCATCTAACAACACCGAAGTAATGTTTTTTTGCCAACGTGGCTTGTATCTGGCAACACTTCAGTGATGTTTTTTTGCCAAACTGGCTTATATCTAGCAACACTTAAGTAATGTTTTTTTGCCAACGTGGCTTGTATCTGGCAACACGTAAGTGATGTTTTTTTGCCAACCTGGCTTGTATCTGGCAACACTTAAGTAATGTTTTTTTTGCCAACCTGGCTTGTATCTGGCAACACTTAAGTAATGTTTTTTTTGCCAACCTGGCTTATATCTAGCAACACTTAAGTAATGTTTTTTTGCCAACCTGGCTTGCATCTGGCAACACGTAAGTGATGTTTTTTTGCCAACCTGGCTTGTATCTAGCAACACTTAAGTTTAGTTTTTTTTCCAACCTGGCTTGTATCTGGCAACACTGAAGTCATGTTAATTTTGCCAACATGCCTTGTGCAGGTTGCGGCTGTCTGGACATGTGGCTCATTTTCCTGACGCTGATCCTGCTCACCAGATTCTCTCAGCGATGGAATCTCGTAAGTGGAGGAGGCCAATGGGCTGACCACGTGCCTCGTGGTTGCAGCAGGTTGATCAGAGTCTCAAGGAGATGGGGATGGGCCAGTCATCTGCCTGGGGGATGGCCAGACGGAGGCCCCTGGAGTACCGGCAGAGAATGGACGCAGCTTTGGCACATGTTCCCATACCTGACCTGACCTGGAGGAGGTATGCGCTCCACCGAGTGCCATTATGTTCAGCCAAGTCACTCAAGGAGTGATTTTTAACCTCGCCGAAGGAGAAGGTGTTGTGTTTGGGTCCGTTTGTTTGTCTTTCTGTCTGTTTGTTTGTTTGTCCACACAGAAGTTTTGTGTTTTTCTCCACAAGCGCTTGTCGGATTGAATTGAAATTTTCACGAAAGGAGCGAATGCTGATGTAGAATGTTTTATTGTAATTATGATGTCATTGGTTACGTGGTGCTGCAGCAATGTGGAAAAACAGAAATATTTTTGACCTTCGTACCTTGAAAACCACACGAAGGATAAAAATTGAAACTTGGCACATGGCAAATTCCCCTCATGGGGAAACAAATATGATTTTTATGATGTCATTGGTGCCTTCGTTGTGACATCATAATTGCAGATGTAGAATGCTACATCTGATCAGTAGAAAAAATTTTGACGGTCATCGACGGATAAAATGGTCCAGAGAAAAAAATTTGATGACTTCGTAACAGAAAAAACGAGAATGAAATTGATTGGTCACGTGATTTGTCAGCCATTTTAAAATTATTTTTTAAACAACATTCAAAAATCTTCTCTGAAGTGGCTGAACAGTTCGAGGCGAAACTGGACATATCTGACCGCCTATCCATGAGGAACAAAAGGTTCACACATTTGACATCATTGGTCACAAGGTTTTGCAGCCATATTGGATTTACCCTAAAACCTTTCAATATCTTCTTCTCCACAAAGGCTGGACAGATCGAGGGGAAACTTGACACACATGTTCCGCAAAAAGTGGGTTACAAATTTGTTGAAGAATATTGATGGGGAAATGGTTTGGCAGCCATATTGGATTGAAGAAAAATATTTAATATTGTTTTCTCTGGAACTGCTTCACCAATCGACATGAAACGTCACATTTATGATCGAGTTGTGATGGGGAATAACACATATTTTAAATTTCATCCTGATTGGGTGCATGGACTGGCACCCAGAATTATTTAATTATTAGAAATTGGTTCTTTTTGTTTTTTCATTTTTATTTTTTGAATAAGGTTCACTTGACTGTGCCAGGATGGATTTGAGGGTAGAGGAGTAGCGCAATGGGTTAGGGTCAGATGTCCAATCAAAGCGTGACGTCTTCTTACTTTGTTTTTCCTTGCCACTACATTGCGAAAAGGTAAAATACGTTGGCGTGAATTGAATAATTGGGTTTTAAAAATAAATTGCGAATAATCGTAACTGCGAATAATATCGAACTTCCGGGTCACACACGTACGGGCACGTGAGAGCGAAGAAACGGCCTGTGTGGTTTATTTATTTATTATTATTATTATTATTATTTTTTTTTTACGTGCACGTACTCGTGTAATTAACTCCAGAAAAATACTACAAAGGAACTTGGTGGAGCGCATACCTCAGCCAGGCTGAACAGTTCACGTTTTGTATCCCACTGAGATACCAGACGGGATCTGGACCTTGAACGGGAGCAGGTGTATTAATTACATCATCTTATAACCTTGCTGGAGAGCCATGTCTCATTTCGCTCTTTTCATGGTTTGTTATTGTCACGAACATCTGGCCCATCTCATTCACCTGCAAATCAGAATTTAAAACTGATCTTCACCAAATGGGAGAATTGGTTGTAAACAAGAAACCCATTGATTTTGTGTTCAAAAGGTCAACGTGAGCCAAATTTCAAAATTCCTCAATTTTCTTCTGATTGTCTTGAAATTTAAAGAGGATTTTCAAATAAGTCACTGAATTTAACCACCAATTATTTTTGAGGTCAAAACTTCGGTGTAATTTCGAAAAAAGAGAGAGAGAGGGGTAACAGGAAAGGGGAGAAGGGGTGACAGGGAAGGGGAAGGTGAAGGGGAAGGGGAAGGGGAGAGGGTGCATTCTAGTTGATGGGATGTGCAGTTTAATGTTTATCTGAGAGACGGCACACACGTTGATGAATCACCCAGCCTGTGATACACCGGGAAGACAGTTTATAGCTGGGTCGGGATTCAAACACAAGCTAAACAGCTTATTAGAGAAAGAGCAAGTCTGCGTACCTCTTGGCTATCCTGCCGTGATGTGGCAATTCATTGCTTTGCTATTGTAACAACTGAAAATATTTTTTACTCGTTGTAATCATCTAATTTATTTTGCCTTCCTAACTCCGGAGATATTACGAGCATTCCACTCAAGCAAGCATTCCAATGAAAGGGTTGAAGAAACTTTTAAAAACAAAACATTTTAATTTTCTCCATATTTAAATCTCTGCCGAAATGACTTGTCGTGGAATGAAAGAAGATCGTACAAAAAGGGGAATCGTGGTGCAAAATAAAATTACACATTTTCAGCGAGTGAACCACCGCACGATCAAACGCAGGCGAGTGGGCCCTGAACTTTGTTCAAGTCGATCGATATATTCAGTGACAATGTGAGTATTGTAGAGTGCTTGCCACATGGTTTAAGCACTCAAGCAAGGACTCCAACAAAATGGTTGATAAGGAATGGCTTACAGCTTGGTTTATAAAATAAAACATCTGTGGTAAAGCCAAACAGAAAATTGATACAAACAAGGTTGACATTAGAATAGCCAGAAAAATAATGTTTAAACAAATGTAAATCACCAAGATCATAAATAAAATAAAAACACAATTCAAACGAATATGAAACATGTAATTGATATTTACATCTTCAGAACAGATTTAAACAGATCGGTGAAAAAAGGAATTGTGGAATTTTTGTACTTTTGAGTGTTTCACCGAGGGAGGTTGAGATGTTGAGCATTTCTGAGTTGAATCTTCCATGCAGACACAGATTGACGGGTGGAGTGAAGAATGTCACGATCAACGATCTTCCACGATGACAGAAACTCGACTCCGCTCAGGTGATTAATTAAGGTGAGTTGAGACTGAATTTGGAAGCAGTTCAGACAACCTGTGAAGGTGAGGTGGCGGGCCTCGAGGTTGTGTTGGTTTTCGAGACCATACAGTCCACAATCATGTCCGTCTTCCACTGTGCTGATGGACCTCTTCAGGTCCCTTGTATATCAGATGGTGTTCAGCAATCTTCACTGTCTCAATGGAACCCAGTTGCGCTGTTTAAGGAAAGACATATCAGACATGGGTTGACACGGATAGACGATATACTGTCTGCAGATGTCTGTGGCAGGTTATTGTGGTTAGAAAATGTAGAGTGAGGTATTTACCTTGCGGTGAAATATAAATCGTTGCAATATCAACAGAATGCGAGCCGACAACATTCCTTCTCTCACAATCGACTCCATTTGGTGGAAATATTCATCCATCTGTTGAAGAACAAAAATAATTTGCAACTTGTCAACACGAAAACCTGTGTGATGGATCTTAATGAAAATCCCATTTGGAATTGAACATGTCTGTCATGGATCAGAGTAGAATATTACCACGACATCCGTCACGTTGGAAGTAAGTTTCTTGCCAACGGTATTCAAAAGGCAACAGATGTATTCCACAGATTGGTTTCTTCCATCTCTGAGCAACTCGATAAGAATATGCACGATGATGTTGTTGGTGACCACACCCAGCTTATAGAGCTCCCCAATGAAACGGATGATTCCCAGGGAGCATTTCCTGAATTTCAAGAGGGTGTTCAGTTCATCCTCGTTCACCTGGATAAAAACAAATGTTCAAAGACAACGTCAGTAAAGTAAGATCAAAATTCCCATTTTTGGACAATTTTTCAATTTTCACCCATTTTCCCAAGTTCACCAAACTGGAGGCTTCAACACTCTTGATGTCGCATGTGCAACTGATTCCAGCGAGACTCTTGGAATACTTCTCCTCACACTGTTTGAGGAGAATTTGCTGAAAAGGGCTCAAACGTTCCAGGTGTGTCCCCCATTGGTACTTCAATCTGTGAAAGACAAAGCAGGGTGGTGACATGGTGGGAACAAGGTTATAAGAATGTTAAAAAGAGTTAAAGTGTACGATAAACCCAGGATGTTCCAATATGTGACCTCCATCAATGTTTAAAGCTCCTCACCTTGTTGAGGTGTTGGCATAAACTTGCATAGACTGCTGAATGTTTGGGCATGGCAACAGCTTGAGAGAGGACAATCTGAACCACGCTCTCAAAATGTCTGTTTGTGATGTTGAGAGCCATGGTCATTGGAAGAAGATGGTGAAAGTTATCTTGGGTCATTTTGCTTAGCAAAGTGTGAAACTGTTTGAGAACATCCTGAGGGAGAGAAACAACAGAAGTCAAGGTCTGAGTGACAAAGAAAAGTTTTGAAAGTTTTGAGGATGAGAAAGCTTGAGATTTTTAGTTGTGAAATCCGAGTTTGTGTGTTTGTCAAAGTTGTGATTTCACTTGGAACTTCATGCATTGCTCAAGAAAGGGATTTTAAATTTACCCAAACATGAAACCAGACACACACACACACACACACACACACACACACATACACACACACACACACACACACACACACACACACACACACAGACACACACAAACACACACACACACACACACACACAGACACACACACACACACACACACACAAACACACACATACACAAACACACACACAAACACACACAAACACACACACAAACACACACACACAGACACACACACACACACACACATACACACACGTTGATTATGTACAATGAGTGATATTTACCGGTCCACAACGGAGACCTTCATTACTTGGAGTGTCCACACCGTGCCGTAAGGCTCCTGGAGAGTTGTTGTGGAGACTCTCCTCCATGTTCAAATTGTGCTCCTGGACATTTTCATGATCTTGCTGTTTCTGTTGTTCCTCAAGAAGTACCAGCTTGCTCTTCAGGTGCTGGACCTCCTCGTTCAGTTCTTTGTTTGCACGAGCAAGGTTTTCACATTGTTTGATGGTTTCCTCTTGCTTCTCGTGAAACTGCTGCTCCTTCATTTTATGTTCCTCATTTTGCTGTTGTTGTTGATGTGCCGCTTCTTGTACTTGTAGCAGATTCATATTTAGGTTTTGGAGAATTTCTTTCAATTCTCGATTTTCTTTGGTAATAATTGCAAATTTTTCAGAGTTTACTTGCTCTCGCTCGGCAAGAAGCTGATGTAGTTTTATTTGCTCTGCCTGGTGCTGCTGTTGATCCATCTCTTGGTGCTCCAGGTGGCTGATCAGCTTGATGTTCACGTCTCGCAGCTTTTCTTTCATCATCCTGTAACTTCTACAAAAGAGAACATGTCCTGAATGAGACTAGACCAAGAAGAATGGTGACTTCAGAAAGAACAATAATACAATGAGAAAGCATCCCAAAACACAAAGCCCGTCCGCATCCCTTTTCTTCCGTCCTCAAAATAAACTAAAAGAAAACAACAGGTAGAAAATATTAACTGTGTGTGAATATATATTTATATGATTTATTAATTTGTGTTAATATTCTCATAATCAACGTTTGTTGAAGATTTAATGACAAAAGCCCAATTGGTAAAAGTTATGACCTGAACACTCACATTCACACTCACACTCATACTCAAACTCACACCAACACTCACACTCACACTCATACTCATACTTACACTCACACTCACACTCATACTCACACTCACACTCACACTAACACTCACACTCACACTCACACTCACACTCACACACTAACACTCACACACTAACACTCACACACACACACTAACAAAACCCCATGACCTGCTGCATGAGGGACAGTTTAAGAAACTGGGACAAAGGAAGGAAACAAAGAAAGACCAGAACCTTGATGAGGTGGAGGACAAGCTGAATGAGAGATTCCTAAACTAAAGAGGTGACACATCGCTCTTTACCGTGAAATGCGGCATTTTTTATTTCTCTTCTTGATGAACCAGCCACGAGACCACGCGGTGATGAACACAATGACTGCGATCACCACAAGGCCCAACCAGGTAAGGCCAATCCATTGGAGCTGCCTGGCTTGTTCTTTCATATTCCCCAGGTGAAGGTACTCGTGGGAACGGATGATCTGTATACAGTTCAGGGACAGGAACAGCAGTGTCAGGATATAAATAAAATGTGATAAAAGTGGGTTTTATCCATTAAACACCAAAAATAACATTTTATATCTGATCTGCATTTCAACTCCCTATAAATAAATATCCTACTCCATCTTTCAACAGTTTGTGATTTCTGCCTTTGATATTAAACTCGTCCTGGACATCGTTTTTTTTACTCGACACGATCGAGGCTCATGGAAGAGCAAGGTGATTGAGAGTACGACTGTCATTTGGGCAGCGTGGCAACTCCTGGATACATCAAGGAAGGAATGAAACAGGAAAAGAGGAGAGAAGAGAGAGGAGGGAAGGGAACACCGCAATCTGTAAATAAGCAGGTGAGGCTAAGAAGGGTTCATGGGGGTAATGAAGATGGTGGGTTAAAATGGGGAGGGGGACGTGAGATAAGGGTTCACTGTCGGCTTGAAATCCTGCAGGGAAGAGTGGAAATCATAACCTCCTAAATACAGTTCTCCAGACGGGACGAGTGAGGAACAAGAGTGGAGGTTTGCAGTCAGCCCGGATTTTTGGAAGTTTAACCAGTCGGCGGTGCAGGTTCAGTTATCGGAAGATACTTCAAATGATAATTTTTATAATCTCACACCTTTAGATACCTGGATATCCCTGGTGATGAATGCCTGGTGAAACAATTTATTTAATTTGTAAAACTTCCTCGGTGAGAATTTTGTGATTTATGTTTCCGATTGTGATTCACGGAGTCATTTCACGGAACCAGGACACCGAGTTCAGCAATAACCAAGTCCTGACATCATTGATTTACGGGGGGTGATTGTGACCCGACATGAGATCACGAGATGTTTATTTGAATTTTACATTTATACAATTTTAATATATCAAAGACCTTTTCAGTTTCCACAGTTAAAAGTCTGATTTTGTGATGCTCTGGTAACCTCACAGCTGTACTGTCTGTGGAGATTTGAAAATGTAAATTCACCAAATCCTCAGTGGAATCACAGTGATAGAAAAGGAATCTCAAGCCAAGTAACCTCCTCGGTTCACCCGAAGGGGGCATCGTCGGGTTCAGCGTGGACCTTGTGAGTTTACCCAATGTTTTTGAGAATTGCAAATGGAGGAAGGGTCCCTCATTCATTTGTAATCCTCTTTGTGGTCCCTTCAAAGAAATGGGATCCCATCTGCGGATCCTGCCCGACAAAAAGGTCCCTGTACTATTTACCTTTCTCCGATCCTTCACCGAGACAGTCAAAAAGCAACAAACCATGAAGTTTATCAGTTCACTAATTGAACTGTAAAATGAGGACAATGACACTGTATGGATGAACTGGGAGATGATGTGCAACCAAACACGTGATGATTGACTTGAGTGTGTTATGAGCAGTGGAGGCTGTCTCCAAGAATTGATAATGAAACAATGTATGGTCCACATGATGCACCAGCACATCTCCGGAGGGTAACTTACCTGCATAACTCCAGAAGGTAACTTACCTACACATCCACAGAGGGTACTTTACCTGCACATCTACAGAAGGTAACATCTCAACATCCACATTTAACATACTTCACAATGATCATTTTGCTCTGATCTGCCAAAAAATAATTTCTCACAAAATCATCAGAAACACAATTTCATCCAATTAATTAAATAAACTTATTGACCAAAAAAATATTAAAAGTTGTTTGTTTTCACAATCACGTTTTTGTGAGGCCATGGACTTACTGATCACCGTTCATAACCAGAATCAATCTCCATGACGTCACATTGGTAAAAGGTGAACAGTCACAAATGAAAGGTGAAAGTTCACAAAGTGTAAAACTGTGAATTAAATTTTTTTGATGTAATTCTTTGCTGCAGTTCATTTTGTTCACATTCTGTTCTCTCCATGAACCCCCACTAACCCCCACTAACCCCCATTAACCCCCAATAACGCCCATTAGCCCCCACTAATCCCCACTAACCTCCACTAACCCCCCACTAACGTTCACTAACCCCCACTAACCCCACTAACCTCCACTAACCCCTAATAATCCCCACTAACCCCCACTAATCCCCACTAATCCCCACTAATCCCCACTAACCCCCACTAACCCCACTATCCCCCACATACTCCCACTAACCCCTACCCATGCTCTCCCCCATGGTTGTCCCTTACCCGTTTTGACTTGAGAACCCATCGTCCGGGACGAGTCCGATTCGCGGACACAGACATTTCCCGGACTCGGTCCAGTTGGACAATTCCCGAAGAAAAAAGTCCGAAGAAGGAAATACAAATTCTCCAAATCAGCGTCAACATTGTGAGAGCTTGAAAACTTGTTTCTGTCGCTGTGAACGAGTCGGTCGTGAAATGTGCTTTGTGCGTCACAATGAACGTCTGTGCGTCACGATGAACGTCAGTGCGTCACAATGAACGTCTGTGCGTCACGATGAACGTCAGTGCGTCACAATGAACGTCTGTGCGTCACAATGAACGGCTGTGCGTCACGATGAACGCCAGTGCGTCACAATGAACGGCTATGTTTCACGATGAACGTCTGTGCGTCACGATGAACGTCAGTGCGTCACAATGAACGGCTGTGCGTCACGATGAACGGCTGTGCGTCACGATGAACGTGTGTGCGTTACGATGAACGTCTGTGCGTCACAATGAACGTCTGTGCGTTCGAATGAACGGCTGCACGATATTGTGACGTCATTTCGAGCACAACAACAGCCTGGTCCCAATGAATAATCGGATTTTTTAAACACACGGATTATTTTATCCTCATGTTTGTGTTCAGTTCCTGTTCTTCATAAACTCTCAAAACCCAAACTCAAATGAAACAAAACACAAGTTCGAATGTTTGAAAGTTTGGAGAAATTAAATAACACGGGCGGATCACGTGACTCCCCGTGACCACTCCCTGGTTCACCCAAACTCGCACACATCAGTATAAACGACTCTGATACATCACAATACTCCTGTTTAATTTCTGGATTTAGGTTAAAAATGGGAATTTCACAAAAGAAAATCGGTTGTCTTCACGTCGTTACTCCAGAGATGAGAACACACGATGAGGATTATATGTGAACTCGTGATACCCGTGGAGAAGGGCGGTGTAGAGGGGGCGAGGTGCACCCTGCTGTGTAGAGGGTTGAGTAGGATGCATCGTTCGATGTAGTTGGGGGTTTGATGGTGTACACATATCCACATGAGATGGAATGAGAGGTTTTCACGGTATAAGAACATTCTCAGTCCATACATTACACGGGTTTGCATGAAGTTTCTTGGTGGAAACACACTGAACCATTCGGAAGGATTTTTATCTCCAGACGACGGGGTTTAACATTTCCATCCGAGGTATAAAGATTTAGTGTTGAGCCAGATGTCACCAAGTTTTCTTTGTTTGTAAATTGTGGTCACCTTATAAATTGTTCTTCATCTTGATGGAGGCCTGAAGTGATCGTTCATCAAGTAATCGTCCGAATGTTTCCACAAATTTTTGAGATATCATGTTATTTGTCGTTTTTGGCCCTGTCTCTGTCGATGGTGAAGAATTACTTTAAAAATGCAGTATCCAGATCCGGATCCAGATTTCACCAAAATCAAATCAACTCGTCTTTGTCACACACCCATCCTGTCCACCGAATCCATTGCAAATCTTTTGAGATGTCCTGCTCACAGACAGACAGACAACTGGACAGAGATGAAAACATAACCTCCATCCCCATTCAGTGGTGGAGGAAACAAGCTGGATACAAGTTCAAACACAGGAAGAACAGGATGGGAAAACCGGGAATGAAAGAGAAATTGAACAACAACAAAAAACAAAGCTGGAGGGTGAGGGAGAGAAAAGATAATAACCTGGAAAGGAAGGAGTGTATTTTGGGAGAGTTGGAGAAGAAATGATCTGGGTTTGGATGACATGAGGTTGTGGTGAACTTCTGTCTTGAAGCCTTGAAGTAAAGGATGGGATTGAACTGAATGAGGAAGTTGGTTCAGGACGGGGGCCAGTGGGACCTACCAAGCACTCCCCCCCCCCACCCCACGACTAACTTTCACTGATACCACAGTGTTCATATATGTCCCAAGTAGCAGAAAAAGATGTTCCCATAAAAATCACTCATTTGCACTTTGCGTTATTCAGCTGTTTCCATTTTTGCATGTAATTAGGCTATCCAAACATTATTTGTGTGTGGTGTCACTTGTGTCAGGTCAGGTTCGATCTGTGACCTGCTACAGGTACCATGGAAACCTGTACTAACCTGTTCCATGGTCGGGTTGTCGGCGACTAAACCGTCTCCCCCACCAGGTTTTCTGGTGAGGAGGGTGTTTGGATATGGACACCCAGCAGGATTAAAAACAAAACCTGTCAAAGGGCGGAGGAGCTCCTTGTGAGCAAACGGCCATCCATATCTAGTGCCCAACTGTGTCTGTGGACGTCCTCCTGCAGTTGGGTCACTTCTTATTAGGAGGTTGGTGGCAGGATTTGCACTCCGGCCACCGTAAAACCCTTCATTCCGCAAAACGCAAAAACGCAAAAAATCTGAAAACCCACTCCGTGGGAGTACCTCCTGTGCAGCTTCCCTTCGCAGGGCAGCTCACCGGATGACGGGATTGGGGCAAAGCCTTCGGGACCCCCAATCTTTGATAGGAGGGAAACCACGGGGTAACATCCCTGGGTCAGATTGCGGGAGAGTGTGTCGGAGTGGTGCTGAGGTGTCGTCCACCAGACGGCGGTCTCCTTGGGTTAACCTGAGGCGGTCCCTTCGGGTGGGTGCCTGGAATGTCCTATCCCTAAGAGAGGATGATCACCTGTCTCTGTTATCATCTGAAGAAGCTCCAAGCGTTGGACATCGGGATTGCAGCTCTCTCTGAGGTTCGGAGACCGCATTGCGGCGAGATAATGGTGGGTGGTTACACCTACTATTGGTCTGGTCGCTTTGATGGTTACCATACCCAAGGAGTTGCTGTAGCTGTGTCCAATAAGCTGACCCCAATGATAATTGAGGTAACACCGGTCAACGAGCGTATTATGAGATTAAGGATTCGTCACTTCTTAGGTGTCATTTCCCTGGTCTCTGTTTATGCTCCGACTGAGGCGAGTGATCTCACCGTGAAGGACACATTCTATGCCACACTCGAGATACACTTCTAGTCTTGGGGGATTTCAATGCATCGACTGGAACTGATAGGGACGGTTATGAGGTGTGTGTTGGTCCCCATGGGTCAGGAACTATGAACCAGAATGGCACTAAGTTCCTTGACTTTGCAAGAAGTCATGAACTTAGGGTGGCTGGTTCATGGTTTCAGCGCCCACAAGCTCATCGCTGGACTTGGTATTCCAACGCTGGCGGTGTGACAAAGGAGATTGACCATGTCCTCATTGACGGTCGTTGGAGGATGATCCAGAACTGCAGGGTCTACCGGAGTGCTCAGTTCCTCAATACTGACCACAGGCTTGTTGTAGCAACTCTAAAGCTGCACCTTAAATCCTGGAGAATGGTACCATCCCAGCCGAGGCTGGATGTTGCCAAGCTCAGGGATGAGAGAGTAGCTGAGGTGATTGTGAACAGGCTGAGTGGACACTTGTGGGGTCGGGGTGCTGTGAGGGGACCTTAAGAGATGTGGAGCGCCTTCAAGACCACCGTCCTTGATGTTGCCGGTGGATGCCTTGGAGCTCACCGCAGGGCAAAGAAGAATTTTGTCTCTCAAGGGACACTGGATACCATTGACCAGAGTCGCAGGGCCAGGCTGAATGGCAGAGCTGAGCTGTTCAGGGAGCTGAGGCGTAAAACTGTACGTGCACTGAGGGGTGGACAAGGAGGCCTATGTGCGAGGAATCTGTGAGGGGTAGAGCATCACCTGTTGACAGGTGATTCTCGTCCCGCTTACAGGGGAATTCGCGCATTACGTTCATCCAAGCCCATCCCTCAGAGCACTGCAGTTCGAGCAGAGAGTGGTAGGCTCTTGACAGAGGAGTCTGAAGTGAAGGCCCGCTGGGCCGGTTACTTTGAGCGGTTGTACCAGGCTGATCCCCCAAATGTCGAGTTGGACGTCAAGGGTGTTACAATCCCTGTTGCTGACCCTCCAATCAACTGTGGTCCACCTACGCTTGTGGAAACACGGGCTGCGGTGAACCAGTTGAAACAGGGTAAAGCTCCAGGGATCTGTGGCATCCATGCCGAACTTCTCAAGGCTGGTGGAAATGCTGCACTCGTGCCGTTGCATGCAGTTTTGTGCTCTGCCTGGAACACAGGCATCATCCCAACTGACTGGAAGAGGGGCCTTGCTGTCCCTCTCTGGAAAGGGAAGGGTGATCGCCAAGACTGCAACAACTACCGAGGGGTGACGCTGCTCTCAGTGCCGGGCAAGGTCTTTGCTCGGATAATTCTTGATAGGGTTCGCCACCATCTGCTTGAGCACCAGTGCCCAGAGCAGTCAGGCTTTACACCAAAGAGGTCAACGATTGACCGCATCCTTGCACTTCGTGTCCTCACCGAACGCAGACGAGAGTTTCGGCAGGGGCTGCTTGCAGCCTATGTTGATCTCTGGTAAAGCGTTCGATTCAGTGAATCGGGATGTCCTCTGGAGGATTCTTGGTCTTCGTGGGGTGCCACCAAAACTGATCGATCTGATGTCTGAACTCTACTCTGGTACTGAGAGTGCTGTGAAGTGTGGTGGTACCATCTCTGACTTATTTCCAGTTGTTACTGGAGTTCGCCAGGGATGTGTACTTGCCCCCACACTTTTCAGCACTTGTATGGACTGGATTCTAGGGAGGGATGTCGGAGAGATCAAGTTGCGGTGCGTCATTTGCGAATGTCAAGATCTCGGACCTTGACTTTGCAGATGATGCAGTCATCTTTGCGGAGACTTTAGACATCCTCTTGGGGCGCTGGAGGTGGTGAATGAGGAGTCGGAGCTGTTGGGATTACGGGTTTATTGGGTCAAAACTAAGATCCAGGCTTTCGGTGACATCTTGGATGCTGCTGTCCTGTCTGTGTCTGTTTGTGGTGAGGATGTTGAGGTCGTGGAGAGATTCATTTACCTTGGCAGTGATATTCATGTCTCTGCTGGCTGCGAGTCAGAGGACAATAGACGTCTGGGTCGGGCCTGGGGAGTCATGGATTCACTGGATCATGGGGTGTGGCGCTGCCGGTACCTGTGCGGGAGGACGAAAGTCCGAGTCTTCAGGTCCTTGGTACTTCCAGTCTTGCTCTATGGGTGCGAGACTTGGACTCCTGACCAAGGATCTGAGACGGAGACTTAATTCCTTTGGTACCAGGTCTCTTCGGAGAATCCTTGGCTATCGCTGGTCGGATTTTGTGTCCAACGAGTGGTTGCTGAGAGAGACTCGGATGAGATTTGTTACCTGCATAGTCCGTGAGCGTCAGTTGCGGCTGTATGGACATGTGGCTCGTTTTCCTGACTCTGATCCTGCTCACCAGATTCTCTCAGCGAGGGAGTCTCATGAGTGGAGGAGGCCAGTGGGTCGACCACGTGCCTCATGGTTGCAACAGGTTGACCATCATCTCAAGGAGATGGGGATGGGCCTGGCATCTGCCTGGCGGATGGCCAGACGGAGGCCCCTGGAGTACCGGCGGAAATTGGACGCAGCGACGTGCTGTTCTGGCACATGCTCCCATACCAGCCCTGACCTGAAACATTATTCTGCATCTCTGACAACAAAGAAAATATGTTCATTTTAATCCTTGACCCTCCAAACATATGTGTAGATTCCTCATTTACAAATTTCCATGGACCAGAAGTTGAGATATTTACGAAAATGAAAATTTCCATAATGGCGGATCCTAATTAGCATATCAATGCATTTAAAATTATTTCCACAACTTTGACTCAAACAGAAAATAGTTGTGTTTCCCTAAAACAACAACAGACATCAAAAGTCACAGTTGTGTATTATATCAGGTCAGGTCATTAATTCTTTTGATTAATCTGATTTCGCAGGATTTTCGAACGACTCATACGTGCTTATTACTTTATGATAATTAACCTACTTTCATAAATTCAAAAATTTTAATACATTTTTTGCCAACCTGCCTTGTACCTGGTAACACGTAAGTCATGTTTTTTGCCAACCTGACTTGAATCTGGCAACACTAGCCTGGTGTGTTGGCGCAGTGGTTAGGGCAGCGGCTTGGGATCCAAAAGGTCCTGAGTTCAAGCCCCGTTGGGCCACTGAATTAATACACCAGGGGGTTTACTCAGCCTGTCATCCTTCCGAGGTCGGCGAAATGAGTACCAGTGTACTGGGCCGGTGTATACCCGGTTTAAAATAGTTGTACCATATCCCTGTGTCGTAAGAGGCGACCAGGGTTGTGTCAGGAAGGGCATCCGGTGTAAAACATGTGCCAAATCACCATGCGGATCATACGGATGATCTGCTGTGGCGACCCCGACCGGGAGCAGCCGAAAGGAGAAGAAGAAGACTTGAATCTGGCAACACTGAAGTAATGTTTTTTTTACCAACCTGGCTTGTACCTGGCAACACTTCAGTGATGTTTTTTTGCCAACCTGCCTTGTATCTGGCAACACCTAAGTGATGTTTTTTTGCCAACCTGGCTTGCATCTAAGAACACCTAGGTAATGTTTTTTTGCCAACCTGGCTTGTATCTGGCAACACTTCAGTGATGTTTTTTTTGCCAACCGGCCTCGTAACTGGCAACACCTAAGTAATGTTTTTTGACAACCTGCCTTGTATCTGACAACACCTAAATAATGTTTTTTTGCCAACCTGGCTTGTATCTGGCAACACTTAAGTGATGTTTTTTTGCCAACCTGCCTTGTATCTGGCAACACTTCAGTGATGTTTTTTTTGCCAAACTGGCTTATATCTAGCAACACTTAAGTAATGTTTTTTTGCCAACGTGGCTTGTATCTGGCAACACTTCAGTGATGTTTTTTTGCCAAACTGGCTTATATCTAGCAACACTTAAGTAATGTTTTTTTGCCAACGTGGCTTGTATCTAGCAACACTTCAGTGATGTTTTTTTGCCAACCTGGCTTGTATCTTGCAACACTTCAGTGAAGTTTTTTGCCAACGTGGCTTGTATCAGGCAACACTTAAGTAATGTTTTTTTGCCAATGTGGCTTGTATCTGGCAACACTTAAGTGATGTTTTTTTTGCCAACCTGGGTTGTATCAGGCAACACTTAAGTAATGTTTTTTTCCAACCTGGCTTGTATCAGGCAACACTTAAGTAATGTTTTTTTGCCAACCTGGCTTGTATCAGGCAACACTTAAGTGATGTTTTTTGCCAACCTGGGTTGTATCAGGCAACACTTAAGTAATGTTTTTTTCCCAACCTGGCTTGTATCTGGCAACACCTAAGTAATGTTTTTTTGCCAACCTGGGTTGTATCAGGCAACACTTAAGTGATGTTTTTTTGCCAACCTGGCTTGTATCAGGCAACACTTAAGTAATGTTTTTTTGCCAACGTGGCTTGTATCTGGCAACACTTAAGTGATGTTTTTTTGCCAACCTGGCTTGTATCTGGCAACACTTAAGTGATGTTTTT
>NC_140961.1:26775162-26797165 GCF_056783735.1 Eptatretus burgeri
ATGGTGTACACATATCCACATGAGATGGAATGAGAGGTTTTCACGGTATAAGAACATTCTCAGTCCATACATTACACGGGTTTGCATGAAGTTTCTTGGTGGAAACACACTGAACCATTCGGAAGGATTTTTATCTCCAGACGACGGGGTTTAACATTTCCATCCGAGGTATAAAGATTTCGTGTTGAGCCAGATGTCACCAAGTTTTCTTTGTTTGTAAATTGTGGTCACCTTATAAATTGTTCTTCATCTTGATGGAGGCCTGAAGTGACCGTTCATCAAGTAATCGTCCGAATGTTTCCACAAATTTTTGAGATATCATGTTATTTGTCGTTTTTGGCCCTGTCTCTGTCGATGGTGAAGAATTACTTTAAAAAATGCAGTATCCAGATCCGGATCCAGATTTCACCAAAATCAAATCAACTCGTCTTTGTCACACACCCATCCCGTCCACCGAATCCATTGCAAATCTTTTGAGATGTCCTGCTCACAGACAGACAGACAACTGGACAGAGATGAAAACATAACCTCCATCCCCATTCAGTGGTGGAGGAAACAAGCTGGATACAAGTTCAAACACAGGAAGAACAGGATGGGAAAACCGGGAATGAAAGAGAAATTGAACAACAACAAAAAACAAAGCTGGAGGGTGAGGGAGAGAAAAAATAATAACCTGGAAAGGAAGGAGTGTATTTTGGGAGAGTTGGAGAAGAAATGATCTGGGTTTGGATGACATGAGGTTGTGGTGAACTTCTGTCTTGAAGCCTTGAAGTAAAAGATGGGATTGAACTGAATGAGGAAGTTGGTTCAGGACGGGGGCCAGTGGGACCTCCCAAGTACCCCCCCCCACCCCACGACTAACTTTCACTGATACCACAGTGTTCATATATATCCCTAGTATCAGAAAAAGATGTTCCCATAAAAATCACTCATTTGCACTTTGCGTTATTCAGCTGTTTCCATTTTTGCATGTAATTAGGCTATCCAAACATTATTTGTGTGTGGTGTCACTTGTGTCAGGTCAGGTTCGATCTGTGACCTGCTACAGGTACCATGTAAACCTGTACTAACCTGTTCCATGGTCGGGTTGTCGGCGACTAAACCGTCTCCCCCACCAGGTTTTCTGGTGAGGAGGGTGTTTGGATATGGACACCCAGCAGGGTTAAAAACAAAACCTGTCAAAGGGCGGAGGAGCTCCTTGTGAGCAAACGGCCATCCATATCTAGTGCCCAACTGTGTCTGCGGACGTCCTCCTGCAGTTTGGTCACTTCTTATTAGGAGGTTGGTGGCAGGATTTGCACTCCGGCCACCGTAAAACGCTTCATTCCGCAAAACGCAAAAACGCAAAAAAATCTGAAAACCCACTCCGTGGGAGTACCTCCTGTGCAGCTTCCCTTCGCAGGGCAGCTCACCGGATGACGGGATTGGGGCAAAGCCTTCGGGACCCCCAATCTTTGATAGGAGGGAAACCACAGGGTAACATCCCTGGGTCAGATTGCGGGAGAGTGTGTCGGAGTGGTGCTGAGGTGTCGTCCACCAGACGGCGGTCTCCTTGGGTTAACCTGAGGCGGTCCCTTCGGGTGGGTGCCTGGAATGTCCTATCCCTAAAAGAGGATGATCACCTGTCTCTGTTATCATCTGAGCTCAAGCGTTTGGACATCGGGATTGCAGCTCTCTCTGAGGTTCGGAGACCGGATTGCGGCGAGATAATGGTGGGTGGTTACACCTACTATTGGTCTGGTCGCTCTGATGGTTACCATACCCAAGGAGTTGCTGTAGCTGTGTCCAATAAGCCGACCCCAATGATAATTGAGGTAACACCGGTCAACGAGCGTATTATGAGATTAAGGATTCGTCAATCCTTAGGTGTCATTTCCCTGGTCTCTGTTTATGCTCCGACTGAGGCGAGTGATCTCACCGTGAAGGATGCATTCTACGCCACACTCGAGTCTGTGGTTGATCAGTGCCCCAGACGAGATACACTTCTAGTCTTGGGGGATTTCAATGCATTGACTGGAACTGATAGGGATGGTTATGAGGTGTGTGTTGGTCCCCAGGGGTCAGGAACTATGAACCAGAATGGCACTAAGTTCCTTGACTTTGCAAGAAGTCATGGACTTAGGGTGGCTGGTTCATGGTTTCAGCGCCCACAAGCTCATCGCTGGACTTGGTATTCCAACGCTGGCGGTGTGACAAAGGAGATTGACCATGTCCTCATTGACGGTCGTTGGAGGATGATCCAGAACTGCAGGGTCTACCGGAGTGCTCAGTTCCTCAATACTGACCACAGGCTTGTTGTAGCAACTCTAAAGCTGCACCTTAAATCCTGGAGAATGGTACCATCCCAGCCTAGGCTGGATGTTGCCAAGCTCAGGGATGAGAGAGTTGCTGAGGAGTTTGTGAACAGGCTGAGTGGACACTTGGGGGGTCTGGGTGCTTTGGGGGGTCCTGAAGAGTTGTGGAGCGCCTTCAAGACCACCGTCCTTGATGTTGCCGGTGGATGTCTTGGAGCTCACCGCAGGGCAAAGAAGAATTTTGTCTCTCAAGGAACACTGGATACCATTGACCAGAGTCGCAGGGCCAGGCTGAATGGCAGAGCTGAGCTGTTCAGGGAGCTGAGGCGTAAAACTGTACGTGCACTGAGGGTGGACAAGGAGGCCTATGTGCGAGGAATCTGTGAGGGGGTAGAGCATCACCTGTGGACAGGTGATTCTCGTCCCGCTTACAGGGGAATTCGCGCATTACGTTCATCCAAGCCCATCCCTCGGAGCACTGCAGTTCGAGCAGAGAGTGGTAGGCTCTTGACAGAGGAGTCTGAAGTGAAGGCCTGCTGGGCCGGTTACTTTGAGCGGTTGTACCAGGCTGATCCCCCAAATGTCGAGTTGGACGTCAAGGGTGTTACAATCCCTGTTGCTGACCCTCGAATCAACTGTGGTCCACCTACGCTTGTGGAAACACGGGCTGCGGTGAACCAGTTGAAACGGGGCAAAGCTCCAGGGATCTGTGGCATCCATGCCGAACTTCTCAAGGCTGGTGGAAATGCTGCACTCGTGCCGTTGCATGCAGTTTTGTGCTCTGCCTGGAACACAGGCATCATCCCAACTGACTGGAAGAGGGGCCTTGTTGTCCCTCTCTGGAAAGGGAAGGGTGATCGCCAAGACTGCAACAACTACCGAGGGGTGACGCTGCTCTCAGTGCTGGGCAAGGTCTTTGCTCGGATAATTCTTGATAGGGTTCGCCACCATCTGCTTGAGCACCAGCGTCCAGAGCAGTCAGGCTTTACACCAAAGAGGTCAACGATTGACCGCATCCTTGCACTTCGTGTCCTCACCGAACGCAGACGAGAGTTTCGGCAGGGGCTGCTTGCAGCCTATGTTGATCTCTGTAAAGCGTTCGATTCAGTGAATCGGGATGTCCTCTGGAGGATTCTTGGTCTTCGTGGGGTGCCACCAAAACTGATCGATCTGATGTCTGAACTATACTCTGGTACTGAGAGTGCTGTGAAGTGTGGTGGTACCATCATTGACTTATTTCCAGTTGTTACTGGAGTTCGTCAGGGATGTGTACTTGCCCCCACACTTTTCAGCACTTGTATGGACTGGATTCTAGGGAGGATGTCGGAGAGATCAAGTTGCGGTGCGTCATTTGCGAATGTCAAGATCTCGGACCTTGACTTTGCAGATGATGCAGTCATCTTTGCGGAGACTTTAGACATCCTCTTGGGGGCCCTCGAGGTGCTGAATGAGGAGTCGGAGCCGTTGGGATTACGGGTTTCTTGGGTCAAAACTAAGATCCAGGCTTTCGGTGACATCTTGGATGCTGCTGTCCTGTCTGTGTCTGTTTGTGGTGAGGATGTTGAGGTCGTGGAGAGATTCACTTACCTTGGCAGTGATATTCATGTCTCTGCTGGCTGCGAGTCAGAGGTCAATAGACGTCTGGGTCGGGCCTGGGGAGTCATGGATTCACTGGATCATGGGGTGTGGCGCTGCCGGTACCTGTGCGGGAGGACGAAATCTGAGTCTTCAGGTCCTTGGTACTTCCAGTCTTGCTCTATGGGTGCGAGACTTGGACTCTGACCAAGGATCTGAGACGGAGACTTAATTCCTTTGGTACCAGGTCTCTTCGGAGAATCCTTGGCTATCGCTGGTCGGATTTTGTGTCCAACGAGCGGTTGCTGAGAGAGACTCGGATGAGATTTGTTACCTGCATAGTCCGTGAGCGTCAGTTGCGGCTGTATGGACATGTGGCTCGTTTTCCTGACTCTGATCCTGCTCACCAGATTCTCTCAGCGAGGGAGTCTCATGAGTGGAGGAGGCCAGTGGGTCGACCACGTGCCTCATGGTTGCAACAGGTTGACCATCATCTCAAGGAGATGGGGATGGGCCTGGCATCTGCCTGGGGGATGGCCAGACGGAGGCCCCTGGAGTAC
Organism: Eptatretus burgeri; assembly: GCF_056783735.1. Lineage (NCBI taxonomy): Eukaryota > Metazoa > Chordata > Myxini > Myxiniformes > Myxinidae > Eptatretus > Eptatretus burgeri. The sequence continues at coordinate 26,779,592 of NC_140961.1, forward strand.
CGGCGGAAATTGGACGCAGCGACGTGCTGTTCTGGCACATGCTCCCATACCTGACCTGACCTGAAACATTATTCTGCATCTCTGACAACAAAGGAAATATGTTCACTTAAATCCTTGACCCTCCAAACATATGTGTAGATTCCTCATTTACAAATTTCCATGGACCAGAAGTTGAGATATTTACGAAAATGAAAATTTCCATAATGGAGGGTCCTAATTAGCATATCAATGCATTTAAAATTATTTCCACAACTTTGACTCAAACAGAAAATAGTTGTGTTTCCCTAAAACAGCAACAGACATCAAAAGTCACAGTTATGTATTATATCAGGTCCAGGTCATTAATTCTTTTGATTAATCTGATTTTGCAGGATTTTCGAACGACTCATCGTGCTTATTACTTTATGATAATTAACCTACTTTCATAAATTCAAAATTTTAATACATTTTTTGCCAACCTGCCTTGTACCTGGTAACACGTAAGTCATGTTTTTTTGCCAACCTGACTTGAATCTGGCAACACTAGCCTGGTGTGTTGGCGCAGTGGTTAGGGCAGCGGCTTGGGATCCAAAAGGTCCTGAGTTCAAGCCCCGTTGAGCCACTGAATTAATACACCAGGGGGTTTACTCAGCCTGTCATCCTTCCGAGGTCGGCGAAATGAGTACCAGTGTACTGGGCCGGTGTATACCCGGTTTAAAATAGTTGTACCATATCCCTGTGTCGTAAGAGGCGACCAGGGTTGTGTCAGGAAGGGCATCCGGTGTAAAACATGTGCCAAATCACCATGCGGATCATACGGATGATCTGCTGTGGCGACCCCGACCGGGAGCAGCCGAAAGGAGAAGAAGAAGACTTGAATCTGGCAACACTGAAGTAATGTTTTTTTTACCAACCTGCCTTGGATCTGGCAACACTTAAGTGATGTTTTTTTGCCAACCTGGCTTGCATCTGACAACACATCAGAAATGTTTTTTTGCCAACCTGCCTTGTATCTGGCAACACTTAAGTGATGTTTCTTTTGCCAACCTGGCTTGTTTCTGGCTACCCTAAAGTCATGTTTTTTTGCCAACCTGCCTTGTATCTGGCAACACTTAAGTAATGTTTTTTTTGCCAACCTGGCTTGTATCTGGCAACACTGAAGTCATGTTAATTTTGCCAACCTGCCTTGTATCTGGCAACACTTAAGTAATGTTTTTTTGCCAACCTGGCTTGTATCAGGCAACACTTAAGTAATGTTTTTTTGCCAACCTGGGTTGTATCAGGCAACACTTAAGTAATGTTTTTTTGCCAACGTGGCTTGTATCTGGCAACACTTAAGTAATGTTTTTTTGCCAACGTGGCTTGTATCTGGCAACACCTAAGTAATGTTTTTTTGCCAACCTGGCTTGTATCTGGCAACACTTAAGTGATGTTTTTTTGCCAACCTGGCTTGCATCTGACAACACATCAGAAATGTTTTTTTGCCAACCTGCCTTGTATCTGGCAACACTTAAGTGATGTTTCTTTTGCCAACCTGGCTTGTTTCTGGCTACCCTAAAGTCATGTTTTTTTGCCAACCTGCCTTGTATCTGGCAACACTTAAGTAATGTTTTTTTTGCCAACCTGGCTTGCATCTGGCAACACGTAAGTGATGTTTTTTTGCCAACCTGGCTTGTATCTGGCAACACTGAAGTCATGTTAATTTTGCCAACCTGCCTTGTATCTGGCAACACTTAAGTTTAGTTTTTTTGCCAACCTGGCTTGTATCTGGCAACACTGAAGTCATGTTAATTTTGCCAACCTGCCTTGTGCAGGTTGCGGCTGTCTGGACATGTGGCTCATTTTCCTGACGCTGATCCTGCTCACCAGATTCTCTCAGCGATGGAGTCTCGTGAGTGGAGGAGGCCAATGGGCTGACCACGTGCCTCGTGGTTGCAGCAGGTTGATCAGAGTCTCAAGGAGATGGGGATGGGCCAGTCATCTGCCTGGGGGATGGCCAGACGGAGGCCCCTGGAGTACCGGCAGAGAATGGACGCAGCTTTGGCACATGTTCCCATACCTGACCTGACCTGGAGGAGGTATGCGCTCCACCGAGTGTCATTATGTTCAGCCAAGTCACTCAAGGAGTGATTTTTAACCTAGCCGAAGGTGAAGTTGTTGTGTTTGGGTCCGTTTGTTTGTCTTTCTGTCTGTTTGTTTGTTTGTCCACACAGAAGTTTTGTGTTTTTCTCCAGAAGCGCTTGTCGGATTGAATTGAAATTTTCACGAAAGGAGCGAATGCTGATGTAGAATGTTTTATTGTAATTATGATGTCATTGGTTACGTGGTGCTGCAGCAATGTGGAAAAACAGAAATATTTTTGACCTTCGTACCTTGAAAACCACATGAAGGATAAAAATTGAAACTTGGCACATGGCAAATTCTCCTCATGGGGAAATAAATATGATTTTTATGATGTCATTGGTGCCTTCGTAATGACATCATAATTGCAGATGTAGAATGCTACATCTGATCAGTAGAAAAATTTTTGACGGTCATCGAGGGATAAAATGGTCCAGAGAAAAAATTTGATGACTTCGTCACAGAAAAAAACGAGAATGAAATTGATTGGTCACGTGATTTGTCAGCCATTTTAAAATTATTTTTTTTAAAACATTCAAAAATCTTCTCTGAAGTGGCTGAACAGTTCGAGGTGAAACTGGACATATCTGACCGCCTATCCATGAGGAACAAAAGGTTCACACATTTGACATCATTGGTCACAAGGTTTCGCAGACATATTGGATTTACCCTAAAACCTTTCAATATCTTCTTCTCCACAAAGGCTGGACAGATCGAGGGGAAACTTAACACACATGTTCCACAAGACGTGGGTTACAAATTTGTTGAAGAATATTGATGGGGGAAATGGTTTGGCAGCCATATTGGATTGAAGAAAAATATTTAATATTGTTTTCTCTGGAACTGCTTCACCAATCGACATGAAACGTCACATTTATGATCGAGTTGTGATGGGGAATAATACATATTTTAAATTTAATCCTGATTGGGTGCATGGTCTGGCACCCAGAATTATTTAATTATTTGAAATTGGTCCTTTTTGTTTTTTCATTTTTATTTTTTGAATAAGGTTCACTTGACTGTGCCAGGATGGATTTGAGGGTAGAGGAGTAGCGCAATGGGTTAGGGTCAGGTGTCCAATCAAAGCGTGACGTCTTCTTACCCAGTCACCACTGCCAGCAGTTATAAAGTGACAGTTCTAATAATCTCTTATTAATTAAATCACACGCCAGTCGATAAACATCACACAAAACAAGTCCGGTGAGGGTCTGCAAATGCTGATTGCTCTTTCTTTTCTTTACAGTTGCTATTAAAAGTGGGGTGGATGGTCACTTATCCAAGCCAGATATTCTCGTTTTGTATTTTTAATTAATATTCTGAAATTTGTAGAATTCTGTTTTTTCCTTGGAAGTTGTGGGTTACGATGTGTAAATAAAGGTGGAAAAAGTCTGATTTAATGCAATTCAATTTCAGGCAATAAGGCAACAAAAGGTGTAAATTTTGAAAGGGGGTGAAGATTTTCTTTTGGAACTGTAAATACATATTTCATTGAATTCCTCTGGGCAACACAGATAAAACAACTCGAATGAGATTGTACGCAGGTTGTTAATTCTATAAATTGGCATTTAAATGTTTATTTTCATTCAATATTCGTCAATTGAACAAATAAAGAAAATATTTTCATTCCCATTATCTCATTCGTAACTTCCCCTGGCAATGGATACTGTTTATCAGAATCAAATTCCTGATGTTTCTGTCTTTCACTCATCAATCTATAATTCCAGCAATCTGTGTGTGTGTGTGTGTGTGTGTGTGTGTGTGTGTGTGTGTGTGTGCTTCCCAAAAATGCTTCCCAAGTTATGGCCATTTATTTACCAAACCAATGGGAAGACACGTTGTTGCGTGGGCGTGGCTGATGGGGCAAGGAAGCACAGCCACGTTCCCCATTACAGGTTACAACGTACGTGCTTCCGGAGAGTGATGACTTCATGTATTCTAATAATTTCTCGATTTTTTATGCGCATTTATAGATAAACACAATGGCACAAGTTATGATCGTTTTCATATTAGACGGTGTTTAAATTTCGGTAACATCAGTGCTGGTATGCTCCAAACCAGGAAATAAATTTTTTCTCTCTCTTCTCTTCTCTTTTTGTTTTTCCTTGCCACGACATTGCGAAAAGGTAAAATACGTTGGCGCTAATTGAATAATTGGGTTTTAAAATTAAATTGCGAATAATCGTAACTGCGAATAATATCGAACTTCCGGGTCACACACGTACGGGCACGTGAGAGCGAAGAAACGGCCTGTGTGGTTTATTTATTTATTATTATTATTATTTATTTTTTTTTTTACGTGCACGTACTCGTGTAATTAACTCCAGAAAAATACTACAAAGGAACTTGGTGGAGCGCATACCTCAGCCAGGCTCAACAGTTCACGTGTTGTGGCCCACTGAGATACCAGACGGGATCTGGACCTTGAACGGGAGCAGGTGTATTAATTACATCATCTTATAACCTTGCTGGAGAGCCGTGTCTCGTTTTGGTCTTTTCATGGTTTGTTATTGTCACGAACATCTGGCCGATCTCATTCACCTGCAAATCAGAATTTAAAACTGATCTTCACCAAATGGGAGAATTGGTCGTAAACAAGAAACCCATTGATTTTGAGTTCAAAAGGTCAACGTGGGCCAAATTTCAAAAATCCTCAATTTTCTTCTGATTGTCTTGAAATTTAAAGAGGATTTTCAAATAAGTCACTGAATTTAACCACCAATTATTTTTGAGGTCAAAACTTCGGTGTAATTTCTAAAAAGAGAGAGAGGGGTAACAGGAAAGGGGAGAAGGGGTGACAGGGAAGGGGAAGGGGAGAGGGTGCATTCTAGTTGATGTGATGTGCAGTTTAATGTTTATCTGAGACACAGCACACACGTTGATGAATCACCCAGCCTGTGATACACCGGGAAGACAGTTTATAGCTGGGTCGGGATTCAAACCCAGGCTAAACAGCTTATTTGAGAAAGAGCGAGTCTGCGTACCTCTCGGCTATCCTGCCGTGATGAGGCAATGCATTGATTTGCTATTTTAACAACTGAAAATATTTTTTACTCGTTGTAATCATCTAATTTATTTTGCCTTCCTAACTCCGGAGATGTTACGAGCACTCCACTCAAGCAAGCATTCCAATGAAACGGTTGAAGAAACTTTTAAAAACAAAACATTTTTATTTTCTCCATATTTAAATCTCTGCCGAAATGACTTGTCGTGGAATGAAAGAAGATCGTACGAAAAGGGGAATCGTGGTGCAAAATAAAATTGCACATTTTCAGCGAGTGAACCACCGCACGATCAAACGCAGGCGAGTGGGCCCTGAACTTTGTTCAAGTCGATCGATATATTCAGTGACAGTGTGAGTATTGTAGAGTGTTTGACACATGGTTTAAGCACTCAAGCAAGGACTCCAACAAAATGGTTGATAAGGAATGGCTTACAGCTTGGTTTATAAAATAAAACATCTCTGGTAAAGCCAAACAGAAAATTGATACAAACAAGGTTGACATCAGAATAGCCAGAAAAATCATGTTTAAACAAATGTAAATCACCAAGATCATCAATAAAATAAAAACACAATTCAAACGAATATGAAACATGTAATTGATATTTACATCTTCAGAACAGATTTAAACATGTCGGTGAAAAAAGGAATTGTGGAATTTTTGTACTTTTGAGTGTTTCACCGAGGGAAGTTGAGATGTCGAGCATTTCTGAGTTGAATCTTCCATGCAGACACAGATTGACGGGTGGAGTGAAGAATGTCACGATCAACGATCTTCCACGATGACAGAAACTAGACTCAGCTCAGGTTATTAATTAAAGTGAGTTGAGACTGAATTTGGAAGCAGTTCAGACAACCTGTGAAGGTGAGGTGGCGGGCCTCGAGGTTGTGTTGATTTTCGAGACCATACAGTCCACAATCATGTCCGTCTTCCACCGTGCTGATGGACCTGTTCAGGTCCCTTGTTTATCAGATGGTGTTCAGCAATCTTCACTGTGTCAATGGAACCCAGTTGCGCTGTTTAAGGAAAGACATATCAGACATGGGTTGACACGGATAGACGATATACTGTCTGCAGATGTCTGTGGCGGGTTATTGTAGTTAGAAAATGTAGAGTGAGGTATTTACCTTGCGGTGAAATATAAATCGTTGCAATATCAACAGAATGCGAGCCGACAACTTTCCTTCTCTCACAATCGACTCCATTTGGTGGAAATATTCATCCATCTGTTGAGGAACAAAAATAATTTGCAACTTGTCAACACGAAAACCTGTGTGATGGATCTTAATGAAAATCCCATTTGGAATTGACCATGTCTGTCATGGATCAGAGAATAATATTACCACGTCATCTGTCACATTGGAAGTAAGTTTCTGTCCAACGGTATTCAAAAGGCAACAGAGGTATTCAACAGATTGGTTTCTTCCATCTCTGAGCAACTCGAGAAGAATATGCAAGATGATGTTGGTGGTGACCACACCCAGCTTATAGAGCTCCCCAATGAAACGGATGATTCCCAGGGAGCATTTCCTGAATTTCAGGAGGGTGTTCAGTTCATCCTCGTTCACCTGGATAAGAACAAATGTTCAAAGACAACGTCAGTTAAGTAAGATCAAAATTCCCATTTTTGGACAATTTTTCAATTTTCACTCATTTTCCCAAGTTCACCAAACTGGAGGCTTCAACGCTCTTGATGTCGCATCTGCAACTGATTCCAGTGAGACTCTTGGAATACTTCTCCTCACACTGTTTGAGGAGAATTTGCTGAAAGGGCTCAAACGTTCCAGGTGTGTCCGCCATTGGTACTTCAATCTGTGAAAGACAAAGCAGGGTGGTGACATGGTGGGAACAAGGTTAGAAGAATGTTAAAAAGAGTTAAAGTGTACGATAAGTCCAGGATGTTCCAATATGTGACCTCCATCAATGTTTAAAGCTCCTCACCTTGTTGAGGTGTTGGCATAAACTTGCATAGACCACTGAATGTTTGGGCGTGGCAACAGCTTGAGAGAGGACCATCTGAACCACGCTCTCAAAATGTCTGTTTGTGATGTTGAGAGCCATGGTCATTGGAAGAAGATGGTGAAAGTTATCTTGGGTCATTTCACTTAGTAAAGTGTGAAACTGTTTGAGAACATCCTGAGGGAGAGAAACAACAGAAGTCAAGGTCTGAGTGACAAAGAAAAGTTTTGAAAGTTTTGAGGATTAGAAAGCTTGAGATTTTTAGTTGTGAAATCCGAGTTTGTGTGTTTGTCAAAGTTGTGATTTCACTTGGAACTTCATGCATTGCTCAAGAAAGGGATTTTAAATTTACCCAAACATGAAACCAGACACACACACACACACACACACACACACACACACACACACACACACACACACACACACACATAGACACACACAAACACACACACACACACAGACACACACACACACACAAACACACACACACACACAGAAACACACACACAAACACACACACACACGTTGAATATGAACAATGAGTGATATTTACCGGTCCACAACGGAGACCTTCATTACTTGGAGTGTCCACACCGTGCCGTAAGGCTCCTGGAGAGTTGTTGTGGAGACTCTCCTCCATGTTCAAATTGTGTTCCTGGACATTTTCATGATCTTCCTGTTTCTGTTGTTCCTCAAGAAGTACCAGCTTGCTCTTCAGCTGCTGGACCTCCTCGTTCAGTTCTTTGTTTGCACGAGCAAGGTTTTCACATTGTTTGTTGGTTTCATCTTGCTTCCTGTGAAACTGCTGCTCCTTCATTTTATGTTCCTCATTTTGCTGTTGTTGTTGATGTGCCACTTCTTGTACTTGTAGCAGATTCATCTTAAGGTTTTGGAGAATTTCTTTCAATTCTCGATTTTCTTTGGTAATAATTGCAAATTTTTCAGAGTTTACTTGCTCTCGCTCAGCAAGAAGCTGATGTAGTTTTATTTGCTCTGCCTGGTGCTGCTGTTGATCCATCTCTTGGTGCTCCAGGTGGCTGATCAGCTTGATGTTCACGTCTCGCAGCTTTTCTTTCATCATCCTGTAACGTCTACAAAAGAGAACATGTCCTGAATGAGACTAGACCAAGAAGAATGTCGACTTCAGAAAGAACAATAATACAATGAGAAAGCATCCCAAAACACAAAGACCGTCCGCATCCCTTTTCTTCCGTCCTCAACATAAACTAAAAGAAAACAACAGGTAGAAAATATTAACTGTGTGTGAATATATATTTATATGATTTATTAATTTGTGTTAATATTCTCATAATCAACGTTTGTTGAAGATTTGATGACAAAAGCTCAATTGGTAAAAGTTATGACCTGAACACTCACACTCACACTCACACTCACACTCACACTCACACTCACACTCAAACTCACACTTACACTCACACTCATACTCATACTCACACTAACACTCACACTCACACTCACACTCACACTCACACTCACACTCACACTAACACTCACACTAACACTCACACTCACACTCACACTCACACTCACACTCACACTCACACTAACACTCACACTCACACTCACACTCACACTCACACTCATACTCACACTAACACTCACACTCACACTCACACTCACACTCACACTAACACTCACACACTAACAAAACCCCATGACCTGCTGCATGAGGGACAGGTTAAGAAACTGGGACAAAGGAAGGAAACAAAGAAAGACCACAACCTTGATGAGGTGGAGGACGAGCTGAATGAGAGATTCCTAAACTAAAGATGTGACACATCGCTCTTTACCGTGAAATGCGGCATTTTTTATTTCTCTTCTTGATGAACCAGCCACGAGACCACGCGGTGATGAACACAATGACTGCGATCACCACAAGGCCCAACCAGGTAAGGCCAATCCATTGCAGCTGCCTGGCTTGTTCTTTCATATTCCCCAGGTGAAGGTACTCGTGGGAACGGATGATCTGTATACAGTTCAGGGACAGGAACAGCAGTGTCAGGATATAAATAAAATGTGATAAAAGTGGGTTTTATCCATTAAACACCAAAAATAACAATTTATATCTGATCTGCATTTCAACTCCCTATAAATCAATATCCTACTCCATCTTTCAACAGTTTGTGATTTCTGCCTTTGATATTAAACTCGTCCTGGACATCAATTTCTTTTTTTTACTCTACACGATCGAGGCTCATGGAAGAGCAAGGTGATTGAGAGTACGACTGTCATTTAGATACCTGGATATCCCTGGTGATGAATGCCTGGTGAAACAATTTATTTAATTTGTTAAACTTCCTCGGTGAGAATTTTGTGATTTATGTTTCCGATTGTGATTCACGGAGTCATTTCACGGAACCAGGACACCGAGTTCAACAATAACCAAGTCCTGACATCATTGATTTACGGGGGGTGATTGTGACCCGACATGAGATCACGAGATGTTTATTTGAATTTTACATTTATACAATTTTAATATATGAAAGACCTTTTCAGTTTCCACAGTTAAAAGTCTGATTTTGTGATGCTCTAGTAACCTCACAGCTGTACTGTCTGTGGAGATTTGAAAATGTAAATTCACCAAATCCTCAGTGGAATCACAGTGATAGAAAAGGAATCTCAAGCCAAGTAACCTCCTCGGTTCACCCGAAGGGGGCATCGTCGGGTTCAGCGTGGACCTTGTGAGTTTACCCAATGTTTTTGAGAATTGCAAATGGAGGAAGGGTCCCTCATTCGTTTATAATCCTCTTTGTGGTCCCTTCAAAGAAATGGGATCCCATCTGCGGATCCTGCCCGACAAAAAGGTCCCTGTACTATTTACCTTTCTCCGATCCTTCACCGAGACAGTCAAAAACCAACAAACCATGAAGTTTATCAGTTCACTAATTGAACTGTAAAATGAGGACAATGACACTGTATGGATGAACTGTGAGATGATGTACAACCAAACACGTGATGATTGACTTGAGTGTGTTATGAGCAGTGGAGGCTGTCTCCAAGAATTGATCATGAAACAATGTTTGGTCCACATGATGAAGCAGCACATCACAGAGGGTAACTTACCTGCACATCTACAGAAGTTAACTTACCTGCATATCCACAGAGGATAACTTACCTCAACATCCACATATAACATACTTCACAATGATCATTTTGTTCTGATATGCCAAAAATTAATTAATCACAAAATAATCACAAACACACTTTGATCCAATTAATTAAATAAACTTATTGACCAAAAAAATATTAAAAGTTTTTTGTTTTCCCAATCACGTTTTTGTGAGGCCATGGACTTACTGATCACCGTTCATAACCGGAATCAATCTCCATGACGTCACATTGGCAAAAGGTGAACAGTCACAGATAAAAGGTGAAAGTTCACAAAGTGTAAAACTATGAATTAAATATTTTTGATGTAATTCTGTGCTCCAGTTCATTTTGTTCATTTTCTGTTCTCTCCATGAACCCCACGAACCCCCCACGAATCCCTACTAACCCCCACTAATCCCCACTAATCCCCACTTACCCCCACGAACCCCCACCCATACTCCCCCCCATGGTTGCCCCTTACCCGTTTTGACTTGAGAACCCATCGTCCGGGACAAGTCCGATTCGCGGACACAGACATTTCCCAGACTCGGTCCAGTTGGACAATTCCCGAAGAAAAAAGTCCGAAGAAGGAAATACAAATTCTCCAAATCAGCGTCAACATTGTGAGAGCTTGAAAACTTGTTTCTGTCGCTGTGAACGAGTCGGTCGTGGAATGTGCTTTGTGCGTCACAATGAACGTCTGTGCGTCATAATGAACGGCTGTGCGTCACGATGAACGGCTGTGCGTCACGATGAACGGCTGTGCGTCATAATGAACGGCTGTGCGTCACAATGAACGGCTGTGCGTCACGATGAACGGATGTGCGTCACGATGAACGGCTGTGCGTCACGATGAACGGATGTGCGTCACAATGAGCGTCTGTGCGTCACGATGAACGGCTGCACGATATTGTGACGTCATTACGAGCACAACAACAGCCTGGTCCCAATGAATAATCCGATTTTTTAAACACACGGATTATTTTATCCTCATGTTTGTGTTCAGTTCCTGTTCTTCATAAACTCTCAAAACCCAAACTCAAATGAAACAAAACACAAGTTCGAATGTTTGAAAGTTTGGAGAAATTAAATAACATGGGCGGGTCACGTGACTCCCCGTAACCACTCCCTGGTTCACCCAAACTCGCACACATCAGTATAAACGACTCTGATACATCACAACACTCCTGTTTAATTTCTGGATTCAGGTTAAAAATGGGAATTTCACAAAAGAAAATCGGTTGTCTTCACGTCATTACTTCAGAGATGAGAACACACGATGAGGATTATATGTGAACTCGTGATACCCGTGGAGAAGGGTGGTGTGGAGGGGGCGGGGTGCACCCTGCTGTGTTGAGGGTTGAGTAGGATGCATCGTTCGATGTAGTTAGGGGGTTTGAGGGTGTACACATATCCACATGAGATGGAATGAGAGGTTTACACGGTATAAGAACATTCTCAGTCCATACATTACACGGGTTTCCATGACGTTTCTTGGTGGAAACACTGAACCATTTGGAAGGATTTTTATCTCCAGACGACGGGGTTTAACATTTCCATCCGAGGTATAAAGATTTAGTGTTGAGCCAGATGTCACCAAGTTTTCTTTGTTTGTAAATTGTGGTCACCTTATAAATTGTTCTTCATCTTGATGGAGGCCTGAAGTGACCGTTCATAAAGTAATCGTCCGAATGTTTCCACAAATTTTTGAGATATCATGTTATTTGTCGTTTTTGGCCCTGTCTCTGTCGATGGTGAAGAATTACTTTAAAAAATGCAGTATCCAGATCCGGATCCAGATTTCACCAAAATCAAATCAACTCGTCTTTGTCACACACCCATCCCGTCCACCGAATCCATTGCAAATCTTTTGAGATGTCCTACTCACAGACAGACAGACAACTGGACAGAGATGAAAACATAACCTCCATCCCCATTCAGTGGTGGAGGAAACAAGCTGGATACAAGTTCAAACACAGGAAGAACAGGATGGGAAAACCGGGAATGAAAGAGAAATTGAACAACAAAAAAACAAAGCTGGAGGGTGAGGGAGAGAAAAAATAATAACCTGGAAAGGAAGGAGTGTATTTTGGGAGAGTTGGAGAAGAAATGATCTGGGTTTGGATCACATGAGGTTGTGGTGAACTTCTGTCTTGAAGCCTTGAAGTAAAGGATGGGATTGAACTGAATGAGGAAGTTGATTCAGGACGGGGGCCAGTGGGACCTACCAAGCACCCCCCCCACCCCAGGACTAACTTTCGTTGATACCACAGTGTTCATATATATCGCAAATAGCAGAAAAAGATGTTCCCATAAAAATAACTCATTTGCACTTTGCTTTATTCAGATGTTTCCATTTTTGCATGTAATTAGGCTATCCAAACATTATTCTGCATCTCTGACAACAAAGGAAATATGTTCACTTTAAACCTTGATCCTCCAAATATATGTGAAGATTCCTCATTTACAAATTTCCATGGACCAGAAGTTGAGATATTTGCGAAAATGAGAATTTTCATCATGGCGGATCCTAATTAGCATATCAATGCATTTAAAATTATTTCCACAACTTTTACTCAAACAGAAAATAATTATGTTTCCCTTAAACATCAACACACATCAAAAGTCACATTTATGTATTATATCAGGTCCAGGTCATTTATTCTTTTGATTAATCTGATTTCGCAAGATTTTCGAACAACTAATCGTGCTTTTTACTTTATGATAATTAACCTACTTTAATAAATTCAAAATTTTTTATATATTTTTTGCCAACCTGCCTTGTACCTGGTAACACTAAAGTAATGTTTTTTTGCCAACCTGCCTTGTATCTGGCAACACGTAAGTCATGTTTTTTTGCCAACCTGCCTTGTACCTGGTAACACTAAAGTAATGTTTTTTTGCCAACCTGGCTTGTATCTGGCAACACGTAAGTCATGTTTTTTTGCCAACCTGGCTTGAATCTGGAAACACTTAAGTGATGTTTTTTTGCCAACCTGGATTGTATCTGGCAACACGTAAGTCATGTTTTTTTGCCAACCTGGCTTGAATCTGGAAACACTTAAGTGATGTTTTTTTGCCAAGCTGGCTTTTACCTGGCAACACTTAAGTAATGTTTTTTTGCCAACCTGGATTGTATCTGGCAAAACTTAAGTGATGTTTTTTTTTACCAACCTGGCTTGGACCTGGCAACACTTAAGTAATGTTTTTTTACCAACCTGGCTTGTATGTGGCAACACTTAAATAATGTTCTTTCCCAACCTGGCTTGAATCTGGCAACACTTAAGTAATGTTTTTTTTACCAACCTGGCTTGTATCTGGCAACACTTAAGTAATGTTTTTTTTACCAACCTGGCTTGTATGTGGCAACACTTAAATAATGTTCTTTCCCAACCTGGCTTGAATCTGGCAACACTTAAGTGATGTTTTTTTACCAACCTGGCTTGTATCTGGCAACACTTAAGTGATGTTTTTTTACCAACCTGGCTTGTATCTGGCAACACTTAAGTGATGTTATTTTGCCAACCTGCCTTGTGTCTGGCAACACTTCAGTGATGTTTTTTTGCCAACCTGCCTTGTATCTGGCAACACTTAAGTGATGTTATTTTGCCAACCTGGCTTGTACCTGGCAACACTTAAGTAATGTTTTTTTGCCAACCTGGCTTGAATCTGGCAACACTTAAGTAATGTTTTTTTTAACCAACCTGGCTTGTATGTGGCAACACTTAAGTGATGTTATTTTGCCAACCTGGCTTGAATCTGGCAACACTTAAGTTATGTTTTTTTAACCAACCTGGCTTGTATGTGGCAACACTTAAGTGATGTTATTTTGCCAACCTGGCTTGTATGTGGCAACACTTAAGTGATGTTATTTTGCCAACCTGGCTTGTATCTGCCAACACTTAAGTAATGTTTTTTCCCAACCTGGCTTGTATGTGGCAACACTTCAGTAATGTTTTTTTACCAACCTGGCTTGTATCTGGCAACACTTAAGTAATGTTTTTTTTACCAACCTGGCTTGAATCTGGCAACACTTAAGTGATGTTATTTTGCCAACCTGGCTTGTATCTGGCAACACTTAAGTAATGTTTTTTTTTACCAACCTGGCTTGTACCTGGCAACACTTAAGTAATGTTTTTTTGCCAACCTGCCTTGCATCTGGCAACACTTATGTAATGTTTTTTTGCCAACCTGGCTTGTACCTGACAACACTTATGTAATGTGTTTTTACCAACCTGCCTTGTATGTGGCAACACTGAAGTAATGTTTTTTTGCCAACCTGGCTTGTACCTGACAACACTTATGTAATGTTTTTTTACCAACCTGGCTTGTATGTGGCAACACTGAAGTAATGTTTTTTTGCCAACCTGGCTTGTATCTGGCAACACTTAAGTGATGTTTTTTTACCAACCTGGCTTGTATGTGGCAACACTTAAGTGATGTTTTTTTGCCAACCTGGCTTGTATCTGGCAACACTTAAGTGATGTTTTTTTACCAACCTGGCTTGTATCTGGCAACACTTAAGTGATGTTATTTTGCCAACCTGGCTTGTATGTGGCAACACTTAAGTGATGTTTTTTTACCAACCTGGCTTGTATCTGGCAACACTTAAGTGATGTTTTTTTACCAACCTGGCTTGTATGTGGCAACACTGAAGTAATGTTTTTTTGACAAAAATCTGACATGTGGTAATTTTAAGGAAAGAAAATCGAAATTCTTGCATTTTTGTGGGAATTATTGTGTTCAAGTCAAATTTAATTCATATGCAAATTAGCCAATTAGCATTAACAAAATATATTTGAATACGAAAATGGATAACCCTTAATTTGACACCAATTTCGTGATTTTATGTTCATATTTGACAGAGATATTAACATTTTGCGGATCTTTGTGGGATTCATCTGTTTTTGATCGGTTGCCATGGAAACAGCTTCATAAAGCATCGTACAAATGAGTTATTTTTCTGGGAACATCTTTTTCTGATACTTGGGATATGTATGAACCCAGTGGTATCAGTGAAAATTTGTCGCGGGGGGGGGGGGGATGCAAGGTAGATCCCACTGGCCCCCGGCCGAGTTGGCCAGATGAGAGAAAACAGCATTAAATGAGTGGACATGAGAAGTGAACCTGAATTTTTGATGTTTTACGAGAATGAAGAGACTGGAAGAAAGCTGCAACCTACAGAAACCTGATTGGGACATGGCAAGAAGAGAGCGGAGGGTGCAAGACCAAAAAGAGGCAGAAGAAGACAGAGAGGTCACAAACCTGTCTGGGATGTGAAAGTCAGGCCCAGAGAGTCGGCTTCATTACCCGAGATTCCAAGGATTTTGAGGGTCGTGGTTTCCACAGCTTAAGAGTGAAAGGTATGAGACAGATCCATCAGTCCAAATGGGAGAGCAGTTCTCTAATACTCCATGGAACCCACTCCATGGGAGGACCTCCTGTGCAGATGCCCTTCGCAGGAGAGCTCACCGGATGATGGAATTGGGACAAAGCCTTCGGGATCCCACTCTGTGATGAGAGGAGGAAAACCATGGGTTAACCTTCCAGGGTCAGATTGCGGTAGTGTGTGTCGAGGTGATGCTGAGGTGTCATCCACCTGAAGGCGGTCTCCTTGGGTTAACATGATACGGTCCCTTCAGATGGATGCTTGGAATGTCCTATCCCTAAGTGAGGATGATCACGTGTCTGTTATCATCTGAACTCAAACGTTTCAACATCAGTATTGCAGCACTCTCTGATGTTCGGAGACTGGATAGCGGTGAGATCATGATGGGTGGTTATACCTCCGGTTGTTCTGGTCGCTCTGATGGTTACCATGCCCAAGGTGTTGCTGTGGCTGTATCCAATAAACTGACTCCAATGATAATTGAGGAAACGCCGGTGAACGAGTGTATTTTGAGACTCAGGATTCATCACTCCTTGGTTGTCGATTCTCTGGTCTCCTTGTATGTTCTGAATGAGGTGAGTGATCTCATCATGAAGGACGCATTCAATGCCACCCTCGAGTCTGTGGTTTATCAGAGCCTCAGGCAAGAGACTGTTCTTGTCTTGGGGATTTCACTGCATCAACCTGAACTGATAGGGATGGTTAAGAGACTTGTGTTGGTCCCCATGGGTCTGGAACTGTGAACTTGAATCGCACGAAGTTCCTTAACTTTGCAAGAAGTGATGGATTGAGGGTGGCTGCTTCATGGTTTCAGCATCCACAGGCTCATCGCTAGATTGGTATTCCAACGCCAGTGGTGTGGCAAAGCAGATTGAAAATGTAATTGGTGATGGTCCCTGGATGATGACCCAGAACTGCTGGGTCGACGAAAGTGCTGAGTTCTTCAATACTGAACACAGGATTGTTGTAGCATCTCTGAAGTTGCAGCTTAAATCCAGGAGAATGGAACCATCCCAGGCTCGGCTGGATGTTGGCAAGCTCAAAGATGAGAGAGTAGCTGAAGAGTTTGAGAACAGGCTGAGTGCAGATTTGGGGGGGGGGGGTCTGGGTGCTTTGGGGAATCATGAAGAGTTGCGGAGTCCCTTCAAGACCACCATCTTTGATGTTGCCTGTGGATTTCTTGGAAATCACCTGAGGGTGAAGAAGAATTTTGTCTCAAGGGACACTGGATACCATGGACCAGTTGCAGGGCCAGGCTTACTGGCAGAGCTGAGCTGTCCAGGGAGTTGTGGCATAAAACTGTACACGCGCTCAGGGTGGACAAGGAGACCTATGTGCGAGGAATCTGTGAGGGGGTAGAGCATCACCTGTGGACAGGTGATTCTCATCCTGCTTGCAGGATAATTCATGTATCGCATTCCTCCAAGCCCATCCCTCGGTGTACCGCAGTGAGAGCATAGGATGGTGGGCTCTTCACAAATATTCCAAAGTGAAGGCCCACTGGGCCAGTTACTTTCAGTGGCTGTACAAGGATGATCCACCAGCTGTTGAGTTGTATTTGGGGATGTTATTATCCCTTTTGCTGACCCCCCAAATCAACTGTAGTCCACCTTCATTTCTGGAAACACAGGCTGTGCTGAACCGGTTGAAATGAGGTGACACTCCTGGGATTTGTGGCATCCTTGCTGAACTTCTCAAGGCTGGTGGAAAGGTTACACTCATGTCGTTGCATGCAGTTCTGTGCTCTGCCTGGAACACAGGCATCATCCCAACTGACTGGAAGAGGGGCCTTGTTATCCTTCTCTGGAAAGGGAAGGATGATCGCCAAGACTGCAATAGCTACCGAGGGGTGACGCTGCTCTCAATGCCGGGAAAGGTCTTTGCTCGGATAATTCTTGATAGGGTTCGCCACCATCTGCTTGAGCACCAGAATACAGAGCACTCAGGTTTACACCAAAGAGGTCAACGATTGACCGTATCCTTGCTCTTCGGGTCCTCACCGAACGCAGACGAGAG
>NC_140961.1:26797665-26922665 GCF_056783735.1 Eptatretus burgeri
CCAGTGGGCCTTCACTTTGGAATCTTTGTGAAGAGCCCACCATCCTATGCTCTCACTGCGGTACACCGAGGGATGGGCTTGGAGGAATGCGATACATGAATTATCCTGCAAGCAGGATGAGAATCACCTGTCCACAGGTGATGCTCTACCCCCTCACAGATTCCTCGCACATAGGTCTCCTTGTCCACCCTGAGCGCGTGTACAGTTTTATGCCACAACTCCCTGGACAGCTCAGCTCTGCCATTAAGCCTGGCCCTGCAACTGGTCCATGGTATCCAGTGTCCCTTGAGACAAAATTCTTCTTCACCCTCAAGTGATTTCCAAGAAATCCACAGGCAACATCAAAGATGGTGGTCTTGAAGGGACTCCGCAACTCTTCATGATTCCCCAAAGCACCCAGACCCCCCCCCCCCAAATCTGCACTCAGCCTGTTCTCAAACTCTTCAGCTACTCTCTCATCTTTGAGCTTGCCAACATCCAGCCGAGCCTGGGATGGTACCATTCTCCTGGATTTAAGCTGCAACTTCAGAGATGCTACAACAATCCTGTGTTCAGTATAGAAGAACTCAGCACTTTCGTCGACCCAGCAGTTCTGGGTCATCATCCAGGGACCATCACCAATTACATTTTCAATCTGCTTTGCCACACCACTGGCGTTGGAATACCAATCTAGCGATGAGCCTGTGGATGCTGAAACCATGATGCAGCCACCCTCAATCCATCACTTCTTGCAAAGTTAAGGAACTTCGTGCGATTCAGGTTCACAGTTCCAGACCCATGGGGACCAACACAAGTCTCTTAACCATCCCTATCAGTTCAGGTTGATGCAGTGAAATCCCCCAAGACAAGAACAGTCTCTTGCCTGAGGCTCTGATAAACCACAGACTCGAGGGTGGCATTGAATGCGTCCTTCATGATGAGATCACTCACCTCATTCAGAACATACAAGGAGACCAGAGAATCGACAACCAAGGAGTGATGAATCCTGAGTCTCAAAATACACTCGTTCACCGGCGTTTCCTCAATTATCATTGGAGTCAGTTTATTGGATACAGCCACAGCAACACCTTGGGCATGGTAACCATCAGAGCGACCAGAACAACCGGAGGTATAACCACCCATCATGATCTCACCGCTATCCAGTCTCCGAACATCAGAGAGTGCTGCAATACTGATGTTGAAACGTTTGAGTTCAGATGATAACAGACACGTGATCATCCTCACTTAGGGATAGGACATTCCAAGCATCCATCTGAAGGGACCGTATCATGTTAACCCAAGGAGACCGCCTTCAGGTGGATGACACCTCAGCATCACCTCGACACACACTACCGCAATCTGACCCTGGAAGGTTAACCCATGGTTTTCCTCCTCTCATCACAGAGTGGGATCCCGAAGGCTTTGTCCCAATTCCATCATCCGGTGAGCTCTCCTGCGAAGGGCATCTGCACAGGAGGTCCTCCCATGGAGTGGGTTCCATGGAGTATTAGAGAACTGCTCTCCCATTTGGACTGATGGATCTGTCTCATACCTTTCACTCTTAAGCTGTGGAAACCACGACCCTCAAAATCCTTGGAATCTCGGGTAATGAAGCCGACTCTCTGGGCCTGACTTTCACATCCCAGACAGGTTTGTGACCTCTCTGTCTTCTTCTGCCTCTTTTTGGTCTTGCACCCTCCGCTCTCTTCTTGCCATGTCCCAATCAGGTTTCTGTAGGTTGCAGCTTTCTTCCAGTCTCTTCATTCTCGTAAAACATCCAAAATTCAGGTTCACTTCTCATGTCCACTCATTTAATGCTGTTTTCTCTCATCTGGCCAACTCGGCCGGAGGCCAGTGGGATCTACCTTGCATCCGCCCCCCCCCCCCCCGCGACAAATTTTCACTGATACCACTGGGTTCATACATATCCCAAGTATCAGAAAAAGATGTTCCCAGAAAAATAACTCATTTTTACGATGCTGTATGAAGCTGTTTCCATGGCAACCGATCAAAAACAGATGAATCCCACAAAGATCCGCAAAATGTTAATATCTCTGTCAAATATGAACATAAAATCACGAAATTGGTGTCAAATTAAGGGTTATCCATTTTCGTATTCAAATATATTTTGTTAATGCTAATTGGCTAATTTGCATATGAATTAAATTTGACTTGAACACAATAATTCCCACAAAAATGCAAGAATTTCGATTTTCTTTCCTTAAAATTACCACATGTCAGATTTTTATCAAAAAAACATTACTTCAGTGTTGCCACATACAAGCCAGGTTGGTAAAAAAACATCACTTAAGTGTTGCCAGATACAAGCCAGGTTGGCAAGAAAACATTACTTCAGTGTTGCCAGATACAAGCCAGGTTGGTAAAAAAACATCACTTAAGTGTTGCCAGATACAAGCCAGGTTGGCAAAAAAACATTACTTCAGTGTTGCCAGATACAAGCCAGGTTGGCAAAAAAACATTACTTCAGTGTTGCCACATACAAGGCAGGTTGGTAAAAACACATTACATAAGTGTTGCCAGATACAAGCCAGGTTGGTAAAAAAAACATCACTTAAGTGTTGCCACATACAAGCCAGGTTGGTAAAAAAACATCACTTAAGTGTTGCCAGATACAAGCCAGGTTGGCAAAAAAACATTACATAAGTGTTGCCAGATACAAGCCAGGTTGGTAAAATAACATCACTTAAGTGTTGCCAGATACAAGCCAGGTTGGCAAAAAAACATTACTTCAGTGTTGCCACATACAAGGCAGGTTGGTAAAAACACATTACATAAGTGTTGCCAGATACAAGGCAGGTTGGCAAAAAAACATTACTTCAGTGTTGCCACATACAAGGCAGGTTGGTAAAAACACATTACATAAGTGTTGCCAGATACAAGCCAGGTTGGTAAAAAAAACATCACTTAAGTGTTGCCACATACAAGCCAGGTTGGTAAAAAAACATCACTTAAGTGTTGCCAGATACAAGCCAGGTTGGCAAAAAAACATTACATAAGTGTTGCCAGATACAAGCCAGGTTGGTAAAAAAAACATCACTTAAGTGTTGCCAGATACAAGCCAGGTTGGCAAAAAAACATTACTTCAGTGTTGCCACATACAAGGCAGGTTGGTAAAAACACATTACATAAGTGTTGCCAGATACAAGGCAGGTTGGCAAAAAAAACATTACTTAAGTGTTGCCAGGTACAAGCCAGGTTGGTAAAATAACATCACTTAAGTGTTGCCAGATACAAGCCAGGTTGGCAAAAAAAACATTATTTAAGTGTTGCCAGATACAAGCCAGGTTGGCAAAAAAACATTACTTAAGTGTTGCCAGACACAAGCCAGGTTGGCAAAATAACATCACTTAAGTGTTGCCAGATACAAGCCAGGTTGGTAAAAAAAAACATTACTTAAGTGTTGCCAGATTCAAGCCAGGTTGGGAAAGAACATTATTTAAGTGTTGCCACATACAAGCCAGGTTGGTAAAAAAAACATTACTTAAGTGTTGCCAGGTCCAAGCCAGGTTGGTAAAAAAAACATCACTTTAGTGTTGCCAGGTACAAGCCAGGTTGGCAAAAAAACATCACTTAAGTGTTGCCAGGTAAAAGCCAGGTTGGCAAAAAAACATTACTTAAGTGTTGCCAGGTACAAGCCAGATTGGTAAAAAAAACATCACTTAAGTTTTGCCAGATACAATCCAGGTTGGCAAAAAAACATCACTTAAGTGTTGCCAGGTAAAAGCCAGTTTGGCAAAAAAACATCACTTAAGTGTTTCCAGATTCAAGCCAGGTTGGCAAAAAAACATGACTTACGTGTTGCCAGATACAAGGCAGGTTGGCAAAAAAACATTACTTTAGTGTTACCAGGTACAAGCCAGGTTGGCAAAAAAACATGACTTACGTGTTGCCAGATACAAGCCAGGTTGGCAAAAAAACATTACTTTAGTGTTACCAGGTACAAGGCAGGTTGGCAAAAAAACATGACTTACGTGTTGCCAGATACAAGGCAGGTTGGCAAAAAAACATTACTTTAGTGTTACCAGATACAAGCCAGGTTGGCAAAAAAACATGACTTACGTGTTGCCAGATACAAGCCAGGTTGGCAAAAAAACATTACTTTAGTGTTACCACGTACAAGGCAGGTTGGCAAAAAATATATAAAAAATTTTGAATTTATTAAAGTGGGTTAATTATCAGAAAGTAAAAAGCACGATGAGTTGTTCGAAAATCCTGCGAAATCAGATTAATCAACAGAATTAATGACCTGGACCTGATATAATACATAAATGTGACTTTTGATGTGTGTTGATGTTTAAGGGAAACATAATTATTTTCTGTTTGAGTAAAAGTTGTGGAAATAATTTTAAATGCATTGATATGCTAATTAGGATCCACCATGATGAAAATTCTCATTTTCGTAAATATCTCAACTTCTGGTCCATGGAAATTTGTAAATGAGGAATCTTCACATATATTTGGAGGATCAAGGTTTAAAGTGAACATATTTCCTTTGTTGTCAGAGATGCAGAATAATGTTTGGATAGCCTAATTACATGCAAAAATGGAAACATCTGAATAAAGCAAAGTGCAAATGAGTTATTTTTCTGGGAACATCTTTTTCTGATACTAGGGATATATATGAACACTGTGGTATCAGCAAAAGTTAGTCGTGGGGTGGGGGGGGGTGCTTGGTAGGTCCCACTGGCCCCCGTCCTGAACCAACTTCCTCATTCAGTTCAATCCCATCCTTTACTTCAAGGCTTCAAGACAGAAGTTCACCACAACCTCATGTCATCCATACCCAGATCATTTCTTCTCCAACTCTCCCAAAATACACTCCTTCCTTTCCAGGTTATTATTTTTTCTCTCCCTCACCCTCCAGCTTTGTTTTTTTGTTGTTCAATTTCTCTTTCATTCCCGGTTTTCCCATCCTGTTCTTCCTGTGTTTGAACTTGTATCCAGCTTGTTTCCTCCACCACTGAATGGGGATGGAGGTTATGTTTTCATCTCTGTCCAGTTGTCTGTCTGTCTGTGAGCAGGACATCTCAAAAGATTTGCAATGGATTCGGTGGACAGGATGGGTGTGTGACAAAGACGAGTTGATTTGATTTTGGTGAAATCTGGATCCGGATCTGGATACTGCATTTTTTAAAGTAATTCTTCACCATCGACAGAGACAGGGCCAAAAACGACAAATAACATGATATCTCAAAAATTTGTGGAAACATTCGGACGATTACTTGATGAACGGTCACTTCAGGCCTCCATCAAGATGAAGAACAATTTATAAGGTGACCACAATTTACAAACAAAGAAAACTTGGTGACATCTGGCTCAACACTAAATCTTTGTACCTCCGATGGAAATGTTAAACCCCGTCGTCTGGAGATAAAAATCCTTCCGAATGGTTCAGTGTGTTTCCACCAAGAAACGTCATGGAAACCCGTGTAATGTATGGACTGAGAATGTTCTTATACCGTGAAAACCTCTCATTCCATCTCATGTGGATATGTGTACACCCTCAAACCCCCTAACTACATCGAACGATGCATCCTACTCAACCCTCTACACCGCAGGGTGCACCCCGCCCCTCCACACCACCCTTCTCCACGGGTATCACGAGTTCACATATAATCCTCATCGTGTGTTCTCATCTCTGAAGTAACGACGTGAAGACAACCGATTTTCTTTTGTGAAATACCCATTTTTAACCTGAATCCAGAAATTAAACAGGAGTGTTGTGATGTATCAGAGTCGTTTATACTGATGTGTGCGAGTTTGGGTGAACCAGGGAGTGGTTACGGGGAGTCACGTGACCCGCCCATGTTATTTAATTTCTCCAAACTTTCAAACATTCGAACTTGTGTTTTGTTTCATTTGAGTTTGGGTTTTGAGAGTTTATGAAGAACAGGAACTGAACACAAACATGAGGATAAAATAATCCGTGTGTTTAAAAAATCGGATTATTCATTGGGACCAGGCTGTTGTTGTGCTCGTAATGACGTCACAATATCGTGCAGCCGTTCATCGTGACGCACAGACGCTCATTGTGACGCACAGCCGTTCATCGTGACGCACAGCCGTTCATCGTGACGCACATCCGTTCATCGTGACGCACAGCCGTTCATTGTGACGCACAGACGTTCATCGTGACGCACAGACGTTCATCGTGACGCACAGACGTTCATTGTGACGCACAGACGTTCATTGTGACGCACAAAGCACATTCCACGACCGACTCGTTCACAGCGACAGAAACAAGTTTTCAAGCTCTCACAATGTTGACGCTGATTTGGAGAATTTGTATTTCCTTCTTCGGACTTTTTTCTTCGGGAATTGTCCAACTGGACCGAGTCCGGGAAATGTCTGTGTCCGCGAATCGGACTTGTCCCGGACGATGGGTTCTCAAGTCAAAACGGGTAAGGGGCAACCATGGGGGAGAGCATGGGTGGGGGTTCGTGGGGGTTAGTGGGGATTAGTGGGGGTTAGTGGGGGTTGCTGGGGGTTCAGAGAGAGTAGAGAATGTGAACAAAATGAACTGGAACACAGAATTACATCAAAAATATTTAATTCACAGTTTTACACTTTCTGAACTTTCACCTTTTATCTGTGACTGTTCACCTTTTACCAATGTGACGTCATGGAGATTGATTCCGGTTATGAATGGTGATCAGTAAGTCCATGGCCTCACAAAAACGTGATTGTGAAAACAAAAAACTTTTCATATTTTTTGGTCAATAAGTTTATTTCATTAATTGGGTGAAAGTGTGTTTATGATGATTTTGTGATTAATTAATTTTTGGCATATCAGAGCAAAATGATCATTGTGAAGTATGTTATATGTGGATGTGCAGGTAAGTTACCCTCTGTGATGTGCTGCTTCATCATGTGGACCATACATTGTTTCATTATCAATTCTTGGAGACAGCCTCCACTGCTCATAACACACTCAAGTCAATCATCACGTGTTTGGTTGCACATCATCTCCCAGTTCATCCATACAGTGTCATTGTCCTCATTTTACAGTTCAATTAGTGAACTGATAAACTTCATGGTTTGTTGCTTTTTGACTGTCTCGGTGAAGGATCGGAGAAAGGTAAATAGTACAGGGACCTTTTTGTCGGGCAGGATCCGCAGATGGGATCCCATTTCTTTGAAGGGACCACAAAGAGGATTACAAATGAATGAGGGACCCTTCCTCCATTTGCAATTCTCAAAAACATTGGGTAAACTCACAAGGTCCACGCTGAACCCGACGATGCCCCCTTCGGGTGAACCGAGGAGGTTACTTGGCTTGAGATTCCTTTTCTATCACTGTGATTCCACTGAGGATTTGGTGAATTTACATTTTCAAATCTCCACAGACAGTACAGCTGTGAGGTTACCAGAGCATCACAAAATCAGACTTTTAACTGTGGAAACTGAAAAGGTCTTTGATATATTAAAATTGTATAAATGTAAAATTCAAATAAACATCTCGTGATCTCATGTCGGGTCACAATCACCCCCCGTAAATCAATGATGTCAGGACTTGGTTATTGCTGAACTCGGTGTCCTGGTTCCGTGAAATGACTCCGTGAATCACAATCGGAAACATAAATCACAAAATTCTCACCGAGGAAGTTTTACAAATTAAATAAATTGTTTCACCAGGCATTCATCACCAGGTATATCCAGGTATCTAAAGGTGTGAGATTATAAAAATTATCATTTGAAGTATCTTCCGATAACTGAACCTGCACCGCCGACTGGTTAAACTTCCAAAAATCCGGGCTGACTGCAAACTTCCACTCTTGTTCCTCACTCGTCCCATCTGAGAACTGTATTTAGGAGGTTATGATTTCCCACTCTTCCCTGCAGGGTTTCAAGCCGACAGTGAACCCTTATCTCACGTCCCCCTCCCCATTTTGACCCACCATCTTCATTACCCCCATGAACCCTTCTTCGCCTCACCTGCTTATTTACAGATTGCGGTGTTCCCTTCCCTCCTCTCTCTTCTCTCCTCTTTTCCTGTTTCATTCCTTCCTTGATGTTTCCAGGAGTTGCCACGCTGCCCAAATGACAGTCGTACTCTCAATCACCTTGCTCTTCCATGAGCCTCGATCGTGTCGAGTAAAAAAAAACGATGTCCAAGACGAGTTTAACATCAAAGGCAGAAATCACAAACTGTTGAAAGATGGAGTAGGATATTGATTTATAGGGAGTTGAAATGCAGATCAGATATAAAAATGTTATTTTTGGTGTTTAATGGATAAAACCCACTTTTATCACATTTTATTTATATCCTGACACTGCTGTTCCTGTCCCTGAACTGTATACAGATCATCCGTTCCCACGAGTACCTTCACCTGGGGAATATGAAAGAACAAGCCAAGCAGCTGCAATGGATTGGCCTTACCTGGTTGGGCCTTGTGGTGATCGCAGTCATTGTGTTCATCACCGCGTGGTCTCGTGGCTGGTTCATCAAGAAGAGAAATAAAAAATGCCGCATTTCACGGTAAAGAGCGATGTGTCACATCTTTAGTTTAGGAATCTCTCATTCAGCTCGTCCTCCACCTCATCAAGGTTCTGGTCTTTCTTTGTTTCCTTCCTTTGTCCCAGTTTCTTAACCTGTCCCTCGTGCAGCAGGTCATGGGGTTTTGTTAGTGTGTGAGTGTGAATGTGAGTGTGAGTGTGTGTGTGAGTGTGAGTGTGAGTGTGAGTGTGAGTATGAGTGTGAGTGTGAGTGTGAGTGTGAGAGTGAGTGTGAATGTGAGTGTGTGTGTGTGAGTGCGAGTGCGAGTGCGAGTGTGAGTGTGAGTGTGAGTGTGAGTGTGAGTGTGATGTTAGTGTGTGTGTGTGCGAGTGCGAGTGCGAGTGTGAGTGTGAGTGTGAGTGTGAGTGAGTGTGAGTGTGTGTGTGAGTGTGAGTGTGAGTGTGAGTGTGAGTATGAGTGTGAGTGTGAGTGTGAGTGTGAGAGTGAGTGTGAATGTGAGTGTGTGTGTGTGAGTGCGAGTGCGAGTGCGAGTGTGAGTGTGAGTGTGAGTGTGAGTGTGAGTGTGATGTTAGTGTGTGTGTGTGCGAGTGCGAGTGTGAGTGTGAGTGTGAGTGTGAGTGAGTGTGAGTGTGTGTGTGAGTGTGTGAGTGTGAGTGTGAGTGTGTGTGTGAGTCTGAGAGTGAGTGTGTGTGTGAGTCTGAGAGTGTGAGTGTGAGTGTGAGTGTGTGTGTGAGTGTGAGTGTGAGAGTGTGAGTGTGAGAGTGAGTGTGAGTGAGTGTGAGTGTGTGTGTGAGTGTGAGTGTGTGAGTGTGAGAGTGAGTGTGAGTGTGTGTGAGTGTGAGTGCGAGTGTGAGTGTGAGTGTGAGTGTGAGTGAGTGCGAGTGTGAGTGTGAGTGTGAGTGTGAGTGAGTGTGAGTGTGTGTGTGAGAGTGTGAGTGTGAGTGAGTGTGAGTGTGTGTGTGAGTGTGAGTGTGAGTGTGAGTGTGAGAGTGAGTGTGAGTGTGAGAGTGTGAGTGTGAGTGTGAGAGTGTGAGTGAGAGTGTGAGTGTGAGAGTGTGAGTGTGAGTGTGAGTGTGAGTGTGAGTGTGAGAGTGTGAGTGTGAGTGTGAGTGTGAGTGTGAGTGTGAGTGTCCACGTCAGAACTTTTACCAATTGAGCTTTTGTCATCAAATCTTCAACAAACGTTGATTACACTGAATAACAAATTTCAAAAATTTTTTTTTACTGGAGATGTGTAAAGTGATTAAGACTAATTTGGGTACGCTGATTTCAAAAATCATAACCGTTTTGCTGTATCACGTCAGGATTTTCAGGAACAGAAATATTCCCATTGCCTAGAAGTCAGGATTTCAATGAAATTTACAAAAATTCATTTATTCATTTATTTCATCATGAATGCTTCAAAATTATAGAAATTACAGAAAAACTCCACTAGAATGTAATTAAAAATGCTTTAGGCATTTGGCTTTGCGTTTGTGCTGCTCTGTGTCAGTTTCACGATGCAGGAACCAGCAGAAATCGCCCATCATGTTCGGGTTGTGCCGCCCTTGGTAACGCGTCTCCATGAGTGAAATCTCTTGGTGGAATCGCTCGCCGTGCTCGTCCGAGACTGCTCCCAAGTTGTCAGGGAAGAAGTTCAGGTGCTGGTGTAGGAAATGGATTTTCAGGGACATCCTGGAGCCAAGTTTCCTGAAGGACTCCAGCAGCTGCTGCACTATTTCTTCATAGTTGTCCGCGCGCTCGTTCCCCAAGAAGTTGTCCGTCACAGCTTTGAAGCTCTTTGGGGTTTAGAGTTGTCGGAAAAGTTTCGTCCTTCATAATCTGTCGGATTTGCGGTCCAACAAAGACACCAGCCTTGATCTTGGCCTCCGACAAGGTGTTGCCAAACTTTTCCTTGAGGTATAAAAACCCACGCCCATTCAGATCCATTGCCCGTACAAAACTTTTCATCAAGCCGAGCTTTATGTGGAGTGGTGGAAGGAAAACCTTGGCTGGGTCGACAAGGGCGACATGCTTCACGTTGTGTCGACCAGGTACATGCTCTTTTCGCTCTTCCCAATCTTTCTTCGTCCAGTGATTCTTGTCGTCTCTGCTATCCCAGAGACAAAGGAAGCACATGTATTTCGTGTAGCCTGACTGCAGCCCTAACAACAGCGCCACCACTTTCAAGTCTCCGCAGATGTGCCAGTTGAAGTCATTGTACTTGATGGAATCAAGCAGCTGCCGCATAGTCTCATAGGTCTCTGTCATGCCGAACGCGTGAGCCAGTGGGACTGATGGTTTCTCGTTGCCATTGTGGAGCAAAACAGCCTTCAAGCTGTTCTTCCCCGAGTCGATGAAGAGGCGCCAGTCTGCAGGATCGTGATCACACCCAAGTTCTTTCAACAGACCGTTGATGTCACTGCAGAATGTCATCGTGTCTTCCATCTGAAAGAACTCAGCCATGTCTCTGTGACGTGCTCTGAACAAGGATATCTTGGTGTTAGGTTCAAGTAGATTCCACTGCTGCAGCCTTGATCCAAGCAGCTCTGCCTTCGCCTTTGACAGCGAGAGATCTCTTACAAGATCATTTAAGTCTCCCTGGTTCAGAAGGTGTGATTCTTGAGTGTCGGGTTCAAAAGGTTCATCATCACCATCCTCTTCACCACTGCTTACAGCTATGTTCTGATCAGCTGGAGGTGTTGGAATGGGGTTCTCGTCATCATGAGGCACAGGTTTACGAGCAGAGACGCAGTCAGCGTACTTGATGTGACCTTTATTCTTCTTGTTGAAGCCGGCGATGCTTGTGCAGCAGAAATAACAATCATCATGATGATTCTGCGGCTCACGCCATATCATGGGCACCGCAAATGGCATGCTCGCGCGCTTGCCCACCAACCACTGAGTCAAGGTTGTGTGACAGCTTGTGCAGCAGATGTCTGGTGCCCAGCTCTGTTCTTGGTCCCCCACCTTACACCCGAAGTAGTGAAAGTAGGTGGCCTTCATTTTCACTGATGTAGATATACTTCGCTGTTGATCTTTTTTGGTATACCGACCACAGACATAACAGAAGTTGTCAGGATGATTGGTACAGGAACGCCTACTCATCTTTATCTGAAAGAAAGAAATATAACACAAGTTAACAACAATTGTACGAAATAGACATGTTAAAGACATATGTAAATTTCATTGAAATCCTGACTTCTAGGCAATGGGAATATTTCTGTTCCTGAAAATCCTGACGTGATACAGCAAAACGGTTATGATTTTTGAAATCAGCGTACCCAAATTAGTCTAAATCACTTTACACATCTCCAGTAAAAAATTTTTGTTGTTCAGTGTTATGAGAATATTAACACAAATTAATAAATCATATAAATATATATTCACACACAGTTAATATTTTCGACCTGTTTTTTTGTTTTAGTTTATTTTGAGGACGGAACAAAGCGGATGCGGACGGCTTTGTGTTTTGAGATGCTTTCTCGTTGTCTTATTGTTCTTTCTGAAGTCGCCATTCTTCTTGGTCTAGTCTCATTCAGGACATGTTCTCTTTTGTAGAAGTTACAGGATGATGAAAGAACAGCTGCGAGATGTGAACATCAACCTGATCAGCCACCTGGAGCACCAAGAGATGGATCAACAGCAGCACCAGGCAGAGCAAATAAAACTACATCAGCTTCTTGCCGAGCGAGAGCAAGTAAACTCTGAAAAATTTGCAATTATTACCAAAGAAAATCGAGAATTGAAAGAAATTCTCCAAAACCTAAATATGAATCTGCTACAAGTACAAGAAGTGGCACATCAACAACAACAGCAAAATGAGGAACATAAAATGAAGGAGCAGCAGTTTCACGGGAAGCAAGAGGAAACCAACAAACAATGTGAAAACCTTGCTCGTGCAAACAAAGAACTGAACGAGGAGGTCCAGCAGCTGAAGAGCAAGCTGGTACTTCTTGAGGAACAACAGAAACAGGAAGATCATGAAAATGTCCAGGAACACAATTTGAACATGGAGGAGAGTCTCCACAACAACTCTCCAGGAGCCTTACGGCACGGTGTGGACACTCCAAGTAATGAAGGTCTCCGTTGTAGACCGGTAAATATCACTCATTCTACATAATCATCGTGTGTGTGTGTGTGTGTGTGTGTGTGTGTGTGTGTGTGTGTGTGTGTGTGTGTGTGTGTGTGTGTGTGTGTGTGTGTGTGTGTGTGTGTGTGTGTGTGTGTGTGTGTGTGTGTGTGTGTGTGTGTGTGTGTGTGTGTGTGTGGGTGTGTGTGTGTGTGTGTGTGTGTGTGTGTGTGTGTGTGTGTGTGTGTGTGTGTGTGTGTGTGTGTGTGTGTGTGTGTGTGTGTGTGGTTTCATGTTTGGGTAAATTTAAAATCCCTTTCTTGAGCAATGCATGAAGTTCCAAGTGAAATCACAACTTTGACAAACACACAAACTCGGATTTCACAACTAAAAATCTCAAGCTTTCTAATCCTCAAAACTTTCAAAACTTTTCTTTGTCACTCAGACCTTGACTTCTGTTGTTTCTCTCCCTCAGGATGTTCTCAAACAGTTTCACACTTTACTGAGCAAAATGACCCAAGATAACTTTCACCATCTTCTTCCAATGACCATGGCTCTCAACATCACGTGCAGACATTTTGAGAGCGTGGTTCAGATGGTCCTCTCTCAAGCTGTTTTCACGCCCAAACATTCAGTGGTCTATGCAAGTTTATGCCAACACCTCAACAAAGTGAGGAGCTTTAAACATTGATGGAGGTCACATATTGGAACATCCTGGACTTATTGTACACTTTAACTATTTTTAACATTCTTATAACCTTGTACCCACCATGTCACCACCCTGCTTTGTCTTTCACAGATTGAAGTACCAATGGCGGACACACCTGGAACGTTTGAGCCCTTTCAGCAAATTCTCCTCAAACAGTGTGAGGAGAAGTATTCCAAGAGTCTCGCTGGAATCAGTTGCACATGCGACATCAAGAGCGTTGAAGCCTCCAGTTTGGTGAACTTGGGAAAATGGGTGAAAATTTCAAAATTGTCCAAAAATGGGAATTTTGATCTGACTTTACTGACGTTGTCTTTGAACATTTGTTTTTATCCAGGTGAACGAGGATGAACTGAACACCCTCTTGAAATTCAGGAAATGCTCCCTGGGAATCATCCGTTTCATTGGGGAGCTCTATAAGCTGGGTGTGGTCACCAACAACATCATCGTGCATATTCTTCTCGAGTTGTTCAGAGATGGAAGAAACCAATCTGTGGAATACATCTGTTGCCTTTTGAATACCGTTGGCAAGAAACTTACTTCCAACGTGACGGATGTCGTGGTAATACTATACTCTGATCCATGACAGACATGTTCAATTCCAAATGGGATTTTCATTAAGATCCATCACACAGGTTTTCATGTCGATAACTTGCAAATTATTTTTGTTCCTCAACAGATGGATGAATATTTCCACCAAATGGAGTCGATTGTGAGAGAAGGAACGTTGTCGGCTCGCATTCTGTTGATATTGCAACGATTTATATTTCACCGCAAGGTAAATACCTCACTCTACATTTTCTAACCACAATAACCTGCCACAGACATCTGCAGACAGTATATCATCTATCCGTGTCAACCCATGTCTGATATGTCTTTCCTGAAACAGCGCAACTGGGTTCCATTGAGACAGTGAAGATTGCTGAACACCATCTGATAAACAAGGGACCTGAACAGGTCCATCAGCACGGTGGAAGACGGACATGATTGTGGACTGTATGGTCTCGTAAACCAACACAACCTCGAGGCCCGCCACCTCACCTTCACAGGTTGTCTGAACTGCTTCCAAATTCAGTCTCAACTCACCTTAATTAATCACCTGAGCTGAGTCTAGTTTCTGTCATTGTGGAAGATCGTTGATCGTGACATTCTTCACTCCACCTGTCAATCTGTGTCTGCATGGAAGATTCAACTCAGAAATGCTCAACATCTCAACCTCCCTCGGTGAAACACTCAAAAGTACAAAAATTCCACAATTCCTTTTTTCACCGAAATGTTTAAATCTGTTCTGAAGATGTAAATATCAATTACATGTTTCATATTCGTTTGAATTGTGTTTTTATTTTATTTATGATCTTGGTGATTTACATTTGTTTAAACATGATTTTTCAGGCTATTCCAATGTCAACCTTGTTTGTATCAATTTTTGTCTTTGGCTTTTCCAAAGATGTTTTATTTTATAAACCAAGCTGTAAGCCATTCCTTATCAACCATTTTGTTGGAGTCCTTGCTTGAGTGCTTAAACCATGTGGCAAGCACTCTACAATACTCACACTGTCACTGAATATATCGATCGACTTGAACAAAGTTCAGGGCCCACTCGCCTGCGTTTGATCGTGCGGTGGTTCACTCGCTGAAAATGTGCAATTTTATTTTGCATCACGATTCCCCTTTTTGTACGATCTTCTTTCATTCCACGACAAGTCATTTCGGCAGAGATTTAAATATGGAGAAAATAAAAATGTTTTGTTTTTAAAGTTTCTTCAACCATTTCATTGGAATGCTTGCTTGAGTGGAATGCTCGTAACATCTCCGGAGTTAGGAAGGCAAAATAAATTAGATGATTACAACGAGTAAAAAATATTTTCAGTTGGTACAATAGCAAAGCAATGAATTTCCACATCACGGCAGGATAGTCGAGAGGTACGCAGGCTCGCTCTTTCTCTAATAAGCTGTTTAGCCTGGGTTTGAATCCCGACCCAGCTATAAACTGTCTTCGTGGTGTATCACAGGCTGGGTGATTCATCAACGCGTGTGCTGTGTCTCACATAAACATGAAACTGCACATCACATCTGCCAGAATACACCCTCGCCCCTTCCCTGTCACCCCTTCTCCCCTTTCCTGTTACCCCTCTCTCTCTTTTTAGAATTTACACTGAAGTTTTGACCTCAAAAATAATTGGTGGTTAAATTCAGTGTCTTATTTGAAAATCCTCTTAAAATTTCAAGGCAATCAGAAGAAAATTGAGGATTTTTTGAAATTTGGCCCACGTTGACCTTTTGAACACAAAATCGATGGGTTTCTTGTTTACGACCATTTCTACCATTTGGTGAAGATCAGTTTTAAATTCTGATTTGTCGGTGAATGAGATCGGCCAGATGTTAGTGACAATAACAAACCATGAAAAGACCGAAACCAGACACGGCTCTCCAGCAAGGTCTTATAAGATGATGTAATTAATACACCTGCTCCCGTTCAAGGTCCAGATCCCCATCTGGTATCTCAGTGGGATACAAAACGTGAACTATTCAGTCTGGCTGAGGTATGCGCTCCACCAAGTTCCTTTGTAGTATTTTTCTGGAGTTAATTACACGAGTACGTGCACGTAAAAAAAAAAAAAAATAATAATAATAATAAATAATAAATAAATAAACCACACAGGCCGTTTATTCGCTCTCACGTGCCCGTACGTGTGTGACCCGGAAGTTCGATATTATTCGCAGTTACGATTATTCGCAATTTATTTTTAAAACCCAATTATTCAATTAGCGCCAACGTATTTTACCTTTTCGCAATGTAGTGGCAAGGAAAAACAAAAAGAGGAGAGAAGAGAGAGAAAAAATTTACTTCCTGGTTTGGAGCATACCAGCACTCTGATGTTACCGAAATTTAAACACCGTCTAATATGAAAACGATCATAACTTGTGCCATTGTGTTTATCTATAAATGCGCATAAAAAATCGAGAAATTATTAGAATACATGAAGTCATCACTCTCCGGAAGCCCGTACGTTGTAACCTGTAATGGGGAACGTGGCTGTGCTTCCTTTCCCCATCGGCCACGCCCATGCAACAACGTGTCTTCCCATTGGTTTGGTAAATAAATGGCCATAACTTGGGAAGCATTTTTCCGATTAATATCAAACCTTGAAAAAGCACATCCTCAGGTCCCCAGCAATATACCTGGCAAGTTTCAATTAGATCGGCCCAGAGGTTGTCGAGAAACAGCGGTCACACACACACACACACACAGCACACACACACACACACACACACACACACACACAGACACACACACACACACACACACACACACACACACACACACACACACACACACACACACACACACACACACACACACACACACACACACACACACACACACACACACACACACACAGACACACACACACACACACAGACACACACACACACACACACAGACACACACACACACACACACACACACACACACACACACACACACACACACAGATTGCTGCAATTATAGATTGATGAGTGAAAGACAGAAACATCAGGAATTTGATTCTGATAAACAGGATCCATTGCCAGGGGAAGTTACGAATGAGATAATGGGAATGAAAATATTTTCTTTATTTGTTCAATTGACGAATATTGAATGAAAATAAACATTTAAATGCCAATTTATATAATTAAAAGTCTGCGTTCGATCTCATTCGAGTTGCAGTCTCTGTGTTGCCCAGTGGAATTCAATGAAATATGTATTTACAGTTCCAAAAGAAAATCTCCACCCCCTTTCAAAATTTACACCTTTTGTTGCCTTATAGCCTGGAATTGAATTGCATTAAATCAAACGTTTCCACCTTTATTTACACATCGTAACCCACAACTTCCAAGGAAAAAACAGAATTCTACAAATTTCAGAATATTCATTAAAAATACAAAACGAGAATATCTGGCTTGGATAAGTGACCACCCACCCCCCTTTTAATAGCAACTGTAAAGAAAAGAAAGAGCAATCAGCATTTGCAGACCCTCACCGGACTTGTTTTGTGTGATGTTTATCGACTGGCGTGTGATTTAATTAATAAGAGATTATTAGAACTGCCACTTTATAACTGCTGGCAGTGGTGACTGGGTAAGAAGACGTCACGCTTTGATTGGACACCTGACCCTAACCCATTGCGCTGCTCCTCTACCCTCAAATCCATCCTGGCACAGTCAAGTGAACCTTATATTAAAAAAAGAATATTAAATATTTTTCTTCAATCCAAATGGCTGCCAAACCATGTGCCCCATCAATATTCCACAACACACTTGTAACCCACGTCTTGGGGAACATGTGTGTTAAGTTTCCCCTCGATCTGTCCAGCCTTTGTTGAGAAGCAGATATTTCGAGGTTTTAGAGTAAATCCAATATGGCTGCGAAACCTTGTGACCAATGATGTCAAATGTGTGAACCTTTTGTTCCTCATGGATAGGCGGTCATACATATCCAGTTTCACCTTGAACTGTTCAGCCCCTTCAGAGAAGATTTTTGAATGTTGTTTAAAAAATAATTTTAAAAATGGCTGACAAATCAGATGACCAGTTAATTTTTTTTTCTGTTTTTTCTGTTACGATGTCATCAAATTTTTTTCTCTGGACCATTTTCTCCCAAGATGACCGTCAAAATTTTTTATACTGATCAGATGTAACATTCTACATCTACAATTATGATGTCATAACGAAGCCACCAATGACATCATAAAAATCATATTTATTTCCCCATGAGGAGTATATGCCATGTGCCAAGTTTCAATTTTTATCCTTCGTGTGGTTTTCAAGGAACGAAGCTCAAATATATTTCCGTTTCTCCAAGATGGCTGCAGCACCACGTAACCAATGACATCATAATTACAATAAAACATTCTACATCAGCATTCGCTCCTTTAGTGAAAATTTCAATTCAATCCGACAAGCGCTTGTGGAGAAAAACACAAAACTTCTGTGTGGACAAACAATTAAACAGACAGACAGACAGACAAACAAATGGACCCAAACACAACACCTTCTCCTTCGGCGAGGTTATAAATCACTCCTTGAGTGACTTGCCTGAACATAATGGCACTCGGGAGAGCGCACACCTCCTCCAGGTCAGGTCAGGTATGGGAACATGCGCCAAAGCAGCACGTCGCTGTGTCCACTCTCTGCCGGTACTCCAAGGGCGGCCCCCGTCTGGCCATCCCCAGGCAGATGCCTGGCCCATCCCCAAATCCTTAAGACTCTGATCAACCTGCTGAAACCACGAGGCACGTGGTCGGCCGATTGGTCTCCTCTACTCACGAGACCCCCTCCCTGATAGAATCTGGTGAGCAGGATCGGCATCAGGAAAATGAGCCACATGTCCATACAGCCGCAGCTGACGCTGGCGGATTTTGCAGGTAAAAATCTCATTGGAGTTTCTTTCAGCAACCGCTCGTTGGACACAAAGTCTGACCAGCGATAGCCAAGGATTCTCCGAAGAGATCTGATACCAAAAGAATTGTCACCGTCTCAGTCAGATCCTTGGTCAGAGTCAAACTTTCACATCCATAGAGCAAAACTGGAAGCACCAATGACCTGAAGACTCGGACTTTCGTCCTCCCGCACAGGAACCGGCAGCACCACACCCCATGATCTCGTGAATCCATGACTCCCCAAGCCCGACCCAGACATCTGTGGACCTCTGGCTCACAGCCAGCAGAGACATGAATATTACTGCCAAGGGAAGTGAATCTCTCCACGAACTTGACATCCTCACCACAAACAGCTCCAGACAGGAGAGCAGCATCAAAGATGCATTGAAATCTTGGATCTTAGTTGTGACCCAGGAAACCCAAATCCCAGCGGCTCCGACGACTCATTCAGCACCTCGAGGGCCCTCAAAAGGAAATGTGGAGTCTCCGCAAAGATGACTGCCTCATCTGCGAAATCAAGGTCAGGGATCTTGACATTCCCAAACGATGTATTACAGCTTGATCTCTCCGACATCCTCCCGAGAATCTAATCCACACAAGTGCTGAAAAATGTGGGGGCCAGTACACACCCCTGACGAACTCCAGTAACAACTGGAAATAAGTCAGAGATGGTATCACCACATCTCACAGCACTCTCAGTACCAGAGTATCGTCCGGACATCAGATGGATCAGATTTGGCGGCACCCCACGAAGATCAAGTATCCTCTTAAGGGCATCCCAATTCACTGAATCCAACACTTTACAGAGATCAACATAGGCTGCAAGCAGCCCCTGCCGAAACTCTCATCTGCGTTTGGTGAGGACCCGAAGAGCAAGGATACGGTCAATCGTTGATCTCTTTGGTGTAAACCTGACTGCTCTGGATTCTGGTGCTCAAGCAGATGGTGGCGAACCCTATCAAGAATTATCCGAGCAAAGACCTTTCCCGGCATTGAGAGCAGCGTCACCCCTCGGTAGTTGTTGCAGTCTTGGCGATCATCCTTCCCTTTCCAGAGAGGGATAACAAGGCCCCTCTTCCAGTCAGTTGGGATAATGCCCGTGTTCCAGGCAGAACACAGAACTGCATGCAACGACACAAGTGTTACAGTTCCACCAGCTTTGAAAACTTCAGCAAGGATGCTACAGATCCCAGGAGATTCAGCTCATTTCAACCGGTTCAGCACAGCCTGTGTTTCCACAAATGAAGGTGGACCACAGTTGATTGGAGGGTCAGCAAAAGGGATAATAACATCCCCAAAATCCAACTCAACAGCTGGTGGATCAGCCTGGTACAGCCACTGAATGTAACTGGCCCAGCGGGCCTTCACTTTGGAATATTTGTGAAGAGTCCACCATCCTACGCTCTCACTGCAGTACACCAAGGGATGGGCTTGGAGGAATGTGATACGTGAATTATCCTGTAAGCAGGATGAGAATCACCTGTCCACAGGTGATGCTCTACCCCTCACAGATTCCTCGCATATAGGTCTCCTTGTCCACCCTTAGCGCGTGTACAGTTTTGTGCCACAACTCCCTGGACAGCTCAGCTCTGCCATTAAGCCTGGCCCTGCAACTGGTCAATGGTATCCAGTGTCCCTTGAGAGACAAAATTCTTCTTCGCCCTCAGTTGAGTTCCAAGAAATCTGCAGGCAACATCAAGGATGGTGGTCTTGAAGGCACTCCGCAACTCTTCAGGATTCTCCAAGGCACCCAGACCCCCCCCCGCGCCCACCCCAAATCTCTTGGACTCTGGAAGACCCAGCAGTTCTGGGTCATCATCCAGGGACCATCACCAATCACATTTTCAATCTGCTTTGCCACACCACCAGCGTTGGAATACCAATCCAGTGATGAGCCTGTGGATGCTGAAACCATGAAGCAGCCACCCTCAATCCATCACTTCTTGCAAAGTCAAGGATCTTAGTGCGATTCAGGTTCACAGTTCCAGACCCATGGGGACCAACACACGTCTCTTAACCATCCCTATCAGTTCCAGTTGATGCATTGAAATCCCCCAAGACGAGAACAGTATCTTGCCTGAGGCTCTGATAAACCACAGACTCGAGCGTGGCATAGAATGCGTCCTTCATGGTGAGATCACCCGCCTCAGAAAGAACATACAAAGAGACCAGAGAATCGACAACTAAGGACTGAAGAATCCTGATTCTCATAATACCCTCGTTCCCCGGAGTTTCCTCAATTATCATTGGAGTCAGTTTATTGGACACAGCGACAGCAACTCCTTGGGCAAGGTAACCATCAGAGCGACCAGACCAATCATAGGGATAACAAGAAGATTCCCGGTTTTCCCATCCTCTTCTTCCTGTGTTTGAGCTTGTATCCAGCTTGTTACCTCCACCACCGAATGGGGATGGAGGTTGTGTTTTCATCTCTGTCCATTTGTCTGTCTGTCTGTGAGCAGGACATCTCAAAAGATTTGGAATGGATTCGGTGGACAGGATGGGTGTGTGACAAAGACTAATTGATTTGATTTTGGTGAAATCTGGATCCGGATCTGGATACTCGATTTTTTAAAAGTAATTCTTCACCATCGACAGAGACAGGGCCAAAAACGACACATAACGTGATATCTCAAAAATTTGTGGAAAGATTCGGACAAAACCTCATGGACAGATTTGGTGTAAAACAAGGACGAATTGGTTCGGTTTTGGTGAAGATTCAGATCCAGATGATGGAATTTTCATGTGATTCTTCACAATCGAGTGATGGGACCAAACTCCATGAATAGCACAATATGTCACAAAGTTGTGGACCCATTCGGATAAAACTTGGTGGTTGAGTTGGGAGGTGAGGAGAACAATCTGGTGTCTGTTTGTGTTTCACTCCTTTGGCTTCCTCCACCAAATGTGTTGAAAACTGGTGGTTGTACCCAGGGGTGCACAGGGGGGTTTGTGTGGTTTTAGGACATCAAAAAAAATCCATGGGGGAGGGAGGGGGTAATCCGCCTGTTATTCTGGGGGATTCTTCACCATTGATAATTTTGGTTGAGGTCCTGATGCAGATCCGGCCGATCGATGGGGAACAAAACATAAACTGTTCAGTGTCGTTCCTCCGAATTTGATGTAACTTTAGCACAACACTCTTCACTGTGTATGAACCAAAGTTCATGGTATTAAGAAAACACAATCGGGCCTTGGGGGGGTCTCCAGGGGATGCCCTACAAAATAGGTATTTGCTTTCTTCTCAGAAACTACACACACAATTCCGATGAAACTCTGAATGACAACTTTGATCAACCCTGATGGACCAAAGTTTGTTCATGACATTAGAAAAATTCAGGTGTGAGGGAGTCTCCAGAGGGAGTTCACAGGGTGTTACCCCCCCCAGCCCCCCAACCCCCCCCAAAGAGATACATGTTTTCTGATCTGAAACTCCACACAATTCCGATGAAACTTGATCACAACCTTCATCTCCCGTGATGAACCAGTTTGTTCATGGCATAAATAAACAATCCACAGGTATTTACTTCCTTTCCGTTTCATGTTTTGTGGGTCATCTGTGCCGACCAGTAGTTCCCTGGTTATCTTATCCAGGTGATACCAGGTGATTGCCCAGGGGTCTTGCCCTCATGTTTTTCGCAGTGCTGTGAATTTCAAGTGGTATTTGCAAATAAAACACAACTTGGGTGTCAAGTTAGACGAATAACCAAAATTAAAACAAAAAAATTTGTTTCAATTTTTTTAACTCGTCACAAATCTGTGACCGCAGCACACAAAGGGTTAAAAACAAAAACCTGGTTTTCATTCCAACCAACCCGTTTTTTGTCACCTCCAACTTGCCAAGTATGGATTTGTTTAAATTCACAATGTCATTATTATTCTGTGTATGTACGAACAAGTGTTTGTTTTAGAAATCTATATTTTGCACGAAGTGTCATTAAAATTTTATCTCGGGGGGGGGGTTGGAGCTGAGACCCCTTTTTCCCGAGGGTGCACAACACCTTCAGTCTACCCCTGGTTGGAAGCCACCTGGGGCACGATGACGATCCTCAAAAGATCCCTCGGAACAAAACTTTGAAACCAACAAAACCTCACACCTTGGTCCATGATTGGTGACCGCACTTCCAGAAAGGGAGGTGGAGACTTCGAGACCTGGGAGGACTCCGATCCACTTTATGAAACCCACATATGGAGATAACAACCAACAACACAAACACACACACACACACACACACAGAAACACACACAGAAACACAGACAAACACACACACACACACACACACCCACACACACAGAAACACACACACACAGAGA
This sequence comes from Eptatretus burgeri, assembly GCF_056783735.1. Lineage (NCBI taxonomy): Eukaryota > Metazoa > Chordata > Myxini > Myxiniformes > Myxinidae > Eptatretus > Eptatretus burgeri. Next base: position 26,820,618 of record NC_140961.1, read on the forward strand.
AACACACACACACACACAGAAACACACACACACAAACAGACACACACAAACAGACACACAGACCCATATACACACACACATACAAACAAACACACAGAAACATACACACACATACAAACAAACACACACACAAAAACACACACACAAACAAACACACACAAGAAACACACACACACAGAAACACACACACACAAGAAACACACACACAGAAACACACACACGGAAACACAGACATAGAAACACACAGAAACACATAGAAACACACACACACACACGGAAACACACACACAAAAACACACACACACAAAACACACACACAAAAACACACACACATAAACACACACACACACACACACACACACGGAAACACACACACACACACACACACAAACACACACACAAAAACACACACACATAAACACACACATGGAAACACACACAAACACGGAAACACTCACACAGACACACAGAAACACACACACAAACACACACACACACACACACACGGAAACACACACAAACACGGAAACACACACACAGACACACAGAAACACACACACAAACACACACACACAGAAACACACACACACGGAAACACACACACACACACACACACACACACACACACACACACGGAAACACACGCACACACACACACACACACACACACACACACACACACACACACACACACACACACACACACGGAAACACACACACACACACACGGAAACACACACAAACACACACACACACACACACACACACACACGGAAACACACACAAACACACACACACGGAAACACACACACACACACACACACACACACACACACACACACACACCATGTCCATAAATACTACAAACACAAAGATTTACCGACAAACAGAGATCTTTGAAAGAGGAATTCAAGTGGGAAATTATCGAAATTCAATTCAAAAACACATCAAGCTGCAGGACACAAAATGTCCGTCTGTGTCTTCACAACGAGAACAAACATGGCGAACACAAGGTCGATGGACCTTATTTTTACAGAATTCCAGAATTTTCCAGAATTTTCCTGAGTTCCAGAACCTGAATCCAGAAATTAAACAGGAGTGTTGTGATGTATCAGAGTCGTTTATACTGATATGTGCGAGTTTGGGTGGACCAGGGAGTGGTTACGGGGAGTCACGTGACCCGCCCGTGTTATTTAATTTCTCCAAACTTTCAAACATTCGAACTTGTGTTTTGTTTCATATGAGTTTGGGTTTTGAGAGTTTATGAAGAACAGGAACTGAACACAAACATGAGGATAAAATAATCCGTGTGTTTAAAAAATCCGATGATTCATTGGGACCAGGCTGTTGTTGTGCTCGTAATGACGTCACAATATCGTGCAGCCGTTCATCGTGACGCACAGACGCTCATTGTGATGCACAGCCGTTCATCGTGACGCACAAAGCACATTTCACGACCGACTCGTTCACAGCGACAGAAACAAGTTTTCAAGCTCTCACAATGTTGACGCTGATTTGGAGAATTTGTATTTCCTTCTTCGGACTTTTTTCTTCGGGAATTGTCCAACTGGACCGAGTCCGGGAAATGTCTGTGTCCGCGAATCAGACTCGTCCCGGACGATGGGTTCTCAAGTCAAAACGGGTAAGGAGCAACCATGGGGGAGAGCATGGGTAGGGGTTAGTGGAGGTATGTGGGGGTTAGTGGGGATTAGTGGGGGTTAGTGGGGATTAGTGGGGGTGAGTGGGGGTATGTTGGGGTTAGTGGGGGTTGATGGGGGTATGTGGGGGTTAGTGCGATTAGTGGGGGTTAGTGGGGGTCAGTAGGGGATAGTGGGGATTAGTGGGGGTTAGTGGGGATTAGTGGAGGTAAGTGGGGGTTAGTGGGGGTTAGTGGGGATTCATGGGGAGAAGAGAAAATGAACAAAATCAACTGCAGCAGAGAATTACATCAAAAATATTTAATTCACAGTTTTACACTTTGTGAACTTTCACCTTTCATTTGTGACTGTTCACCTTTTACCAATGTGACGTCATGGAGATTGATTCCGGTTATGAACGGTGATCAGTAAGTCCATGGCCTCACAAAAACGTGATTGTGAAAACAAAAAATTTTTAATATTTTTTTGGTCACTAAGTTTATTTAATTAATTGGATGAAAGTGTGTTTGTGATGATTTTGTGATTAATTAATTTTTGGCATATCAGAGCAATATGATCATTGTGAAGTATGTTATATGTGGATGTTGAGGTTAGTTACCCTCTGTGGATGTGCAGGTAAGTTACCTTCTGTAGATGTGCAGGTAAGTTACCCTCCGAAGATGTGCTGGTTCATCATGTGGACCAAACATTGTTTCATGATCAATTCTTGGAGACAGCCTCCACTGCTCATAACACACTCAAGTCAATCATCACGTGTTTGGTTGTACATCATCTCACAGTTCATCCATACAGTGTCATTGTCCTCATTTTACAGTTCAATTAGTGAACTGATAAACTTCATGGTTTGTTGGTTTTTGACTGTCTCGGTGAAGGATAGGAGAAAGGTAAATAGTACAGGGACCTTTTTGTCGGGCAGGATCCGCAGATGGGATCCCATTTCTTTGAAGGGACCACAAAGAGTATTATAAATGAATGAGGGACCCTTCCTCCATTTGCAATTCTCAAAAACATTGGGTAAACTCACAAGGTCCACGCTGAACCCGACGATGCCCCCTTCGGGTGAACCGAGGAGGTTACTTGGCTTGAGATTCCTTTTCTATCACTGTGATTCCACTGAGGATTTGGTGAATTTACATTTTCAAATCTCCACAGACAGTACAGCTGTGAGGTTACTAGAGCATCACAAAATCAGACTTTTAACTGTGGAAACTGAAAAGGTCTTTGATATATTAAAATTGTATAAATGTAAAATTCAAATAAACATCTCGTGATCTCATGTCAGGCCACAATCACCCCCCGTAAATCAATGATGTCAGGACTTGGTTGTTGTTGAACTCGGTGTCCTGGTTCCGTGAAATGACTCCGTGAATCACAATCGGAAACATAAATCACAAAATTCTAACCGAGGAAGTTTTACAAATTAAATAAATTGTTACACCAGGCATTCATCACCAGGGATATCCAGGTATCTAAATGACAGTCGTACTCTCAATCACCTTGCTCTTCCATGAGACTCGATTTTACTCGTAGAGTAAAAAAAAGAAATTGATGTCCAGGACGAGTTTAATATCAAAGGCAGAAATCACAAACTGTTGAAAGATGGAGTAGGATATTGATTTATAGGGAGTTGAAATGCAGATCAGATAGAAAAATGTTATTTTTGGTGTTTAATGGATAAAACCCACTTTTATCACATTTTATTTATATCCTGACACTGCTGTTCCTGTCCCTGAACTGTATACAGATCATCCGTTCCCACGAGTACCTTCACCTGGGGAATATGAAAGAACAAGCCAGGCAGCTGCAATGGATTGGCCTTACCTGGTTGGGCCTTGTGGTGATCGCAGTCATTGTGTTCATCACCGCGTGGTCTCGTGGCTGGTTCATCAAGAAGAGAAATAAAAAATGCCGCATTTCACGGTAAAGAGCGATGTGTCACATCTTTAGTTTAGGAATCTCTCATTCAGCTTGTCCTCCACCTCATCAAGGTTCTGGTCTTTCTTTGTTTCCTTCCTTTGTCCCAGTTTCTTAAACTGTCCCTCATGCAGCAGGTCATGGGGTTTTGTTAGTGTGTGAGTGTTAGTGTGAGTGTGAGTGTGAGTGTGAGTGTGAGTGTTAGTGTGAGTATGAGTGTGAGTGTGAGTGTAAGTGTGAGTTTGAGTGTGAGTGTGAGTGTGAGTGTGAGTGTGAGTGTGAGTGTGAGTGTTCAGGTCATAACTTTTACCAATTGAGCTTTTGTCATCAAATCTTCAACAAACGTTGATTATGAGAATATTAACACAAATTAATAAATCATATAAATATATATTCATACACAGTTAATATTTTCTACCTGTTGTTTTCTTTTAGTTTATGTTGAGGACGGAAGAAAAGGGATGCGGACGGTCTTTGTGTTTTGGGATGCTTTCTCATTGTATTATTGTTCTTTCTGAAGTCGCCATTCTTCTTGGTCTAGTCTCATTCAGGACATGTTCTCTTTTGTAGAAGTTACAGGATGATGAAAGAAAAGCTGCGAGATGTGAACATCAAGCTGATCAGCCACCTGGAGCACCAAGAGATGGATCAACAGCAGCACCAGGCAGAGCAAATAAAACTACATCAGCTTCTTGCCGAGCGAGAGCAAGTAAACTCTGAAAAATTTGCAATTATTACCAAAGAAAATCGAGAATTGAAAGAAATTCTCCAAAACCTAAATATGAATCTGCTACAAGTACAAGAAGTGGCACATCAACAACAACAGCAAAATGAGGAACATAAAATGAAGGAGCAGCAGTTTCACGAGAAGCAAGAGGAAACCAACAAACAATGTGAAAACCTTGCTCGTGCAAACAAAGAACTGAACGAGGAGGTCCAGCAGCTGAAGAACAAGCTGGTACTTCTTGAGGAACAACAGAAACAGGAAGATCATGAAAATGTCCAGGAACACAATTTGAACATGGAGGAGAGTCTCCACAACAACTCTCCAGGAGCCTTACGGCACGGTGTGGACACTCCAAGTAATGAAGGTCTCCATTGTGGACCGGTAAATATCACTCATTGTTCATATTCAACGTGTGTGTGTGTTTGTGTGTGTGTTTGTGTGTGTGTGTGTGTGTGTGTGTGTTTGTGTGTGTGTGTGTGTCTGTGTGTTTGTGTGTGTGTGTGTTTGTGTGTGTCTGTGTGTGTGTGTGTGTGTGTGTGTGTGTGTGTGTGTGTGTGTGTGTGTGTGTGTGTGTGTGTGTGTGTGTGTCTGGTTTCATGTTTGGGTAAATTTAAAATCCCTTTCTTGAGCAATGCATGAAGTTCCAAGTGAAATCACAACTTTGACAAACACACAAACTCGGATTTCACAACTAAAAATCTCAAGCTTTCTAATCCTCAAAACTTTCAAAACTTTTCTTTGTCACTCAGACCTTGACTTCTGTTGTTTCTCTCCCTCAGGATGTTCTCAAACAGTTTCACACTTTACTAAGTGAAATGACCCAAGATAACTTTCACCATCTTCTTCCAATGACCATGGCTCTCAACATCATAAACAGACATTTTGAGAGCGTGGTTCAGATGGTCCTCTCTCAAGCTGTTGTCACGCCCAAACATTCAGTGGTCTATGCAAGTTTATGCCAACACCTCAACAAGGTGAGGAGCTTTAAACATTGATGGAGGTCACATATTGGAACATCCTGGACTTATTGTACACTTTAACTCTTTTTAACATTCTTATAACCTTGTTCCCACCATGTCACCACCCTGCTTTGTCTTTCACAGATTGAAGTACCAATGGCGGAAACACCTGGAACGTTTGAGCCCTTTCAGCAAATTCTCCTTAAACAATCTGAGGAGAAGTATTCCAAGAGTCTTGCTGGAATCAGTTGCAGATGCGACATCAAGAGCGTTGAAGCCTCCAGTTTGGTGAACTTGGGAAAATGAGTGAAAATTGAAAAATTGTCCAAAAATGGGAATTTTGATCTTACTTAACTGACATTGTCTTTGAACATTTGTTCTTATCCAGGTGAACGAGGATGAACTAAACACCCTCCTGAAATTCAGGAAATGCTCCCTGGGAATCATCCGTTTCATTGGGGAGCTCTATAAGCTGGGTGTGGTCACCAACAACATCATCGTGCATATTCTTATGGAGTTGCTCAGAGATGGAAGAAACCAATCTGTTGAATACCTCTGTTGCCTTTTGAATACCGTTGGCAAGAAACTCACTTCTGACGTGACGGATGTCGTGGTAATATTATACTCTGATCCATGACAGACATGGTCAATTCCAAATGGGATTTTCATTAAGATCCATCACACAGGTTTTCGTGTTGACAAGTTGCGAATTATTTTTGTTCCTCAACAGATGGATGAATATTTCCACCAAATGGAGTCGATTGTGAGAGAAGGAAAGTTGTCGGCTCGCATTCTGTTGATATTGCAACGATTTATATTTCACCGCAAGGTAAATACCTCACTCTACATTTTCTAACTACAATAACCCGCCACAGACATCTGCAGACAGTATATCGTCTATCCGTGTCAACCCATGTCTGATATGTCTTTCCTTAAACAGCGCAACTGGGTTCCATTGACACAGTGAAGATTGCTGAACACCATCTGATAAACAAGGGACCTGAACAGGTCCATCAGCACGGTGGAAGACCGACATGATTGTGGATTGTATGGTCTCGAAAATCAACACAACCTCGAGGCCCGCCACCTCACCTTCACAGGTTGTCTGAACTGCTTCCAAATTCAGTCTCAACTCACTTTAATTAATCACCTGAGCTGAGTCTAGTTTCTGTCATCGTGGAAGATCGTTGATCGTGACATTCTTCACTCCACCCGTCAATCTGTGTCTGCATGGAAGATTCAACTCAGAAATGCTCGACATCTCAACTTCCCTCGGTGAAACACTCAAAAGTACAAAAATTCCACAATTCCTTTTTTCACCGACATGCTTAAATCTGTTCTGAAGATGTAAATATCAATTACATGTTTCATATTCGTTTGAATTGTGTTTTTATTTTATTTATGATCTTGGTGATTTACATTTGTTGAAACATGATTTTTCTGGCTATTATAATGTCAACCTTGTTTGTATCAATTTTCTGTTTGGCTTTACCAGAGATGTTTTATTTTATAAACCAAGCTGTAAGCCATTCCTTATCAACCATTTTGTTGGAGTCCTTGCTTGAGTGCTTAAACCATGTGGCAAGCACTCTACAATACTCACACTGTCACTGAATATATCGATCGACTTGAACAAAGTTCAGGGCTCACTCGCCTGCGTTTGATCGTGCGGTGGTTCACTCGCTGAAAATGTGCAATTTTATTTTGCACCACGATTCCCCTTTTCGTACGATCTTCTTTCATTCCACGACAAGTCATTTCGGCAGAGATTTAAATATGGAGAAAATAAAAATGTTTTGTTTTTAAAAGTTTCTTCAACCGTTTCATTGGAATGCTTGCTTGAGTGGAGTGCTCGTAACATCTCCGGAGTTAGGAAGGCAAAATAAATTAGATGATTACAACGAGTAAAAAATATTTTCAGTTGTTAAAATAGCAAATCAATGCATTGCCTCATCACGGCAGGATAGCCGAGAGGTACGCAGACTCGCTCTTTCTTTAATAATCTGTTATAATAATCTTTAATAAATCTTTAAATAATCTTTAATAAAATAATAAGCTGTTTAGCCTGGGTTTGAATCCCGACCCAGCTATAAACTGTCTTCCCGGTGTATCACAGGCTGGGTGATTCATCAACGTGTGTGCTGTGTCTCAGATAAACATTAAACTGCACATCACATCAACTAGAATGCACCCTCTCCCCTTCCCCTTCCCTGTCACCCCTTCTCCCCTTTCCTGTTACCCCTCTCTCTCTTTTTAGAAATTACACCGAAGTTTTGACCTCAAAAATAATTGGTGGTTAAATTCAGTGACTTATTTGAAAATCCTCTTTAAATTTCAAGACAATCAGAAGAAAATTGAGGATTTTTGAAATTTGGCCCACGTTGACCTTTTGAACTCAAAATCAATGGGTTTCTTGTTTACGACCAATTCTCCCATTTGGTGAAGATCAGTTTTAAATTCTGATTTGTAGGTGAATGAGATCGGCCAGATGTTCGTGACAACAACAAACCATGAAAAGACCGAAACGAGACACGGCTCTCCAGCAAGGTTATAAGATGATGTAATTAATACACCTGCTCCCGTTCAAGGTCCAGATCCCGTCTGGTATCTCAGTGGGCCACAACATGTGAACTGTTGAGCCTGGCTGAGGTATGCGCTCCACCAAGTTCCTTTGTAGTATTTTTCTGGAGTTAATTACATGAGTACGTGCACGTAAAAAAAAAAATAAAAAAAAAAAATAATAAATAAATAAACCACACAGGCCGTTTCTTCGCTCTCACGTGCCCGTACGTGTGTGACCCGGAAGTTCGATATTATTCGCAGTTACGATTATTCGCAATTTAATTTTAAAACCCAATTATTCAATTAGCGCCAACGTATTTTACCTTTTCGCAATGTCGTGGCAAGGAAAAACAAAAAGAGAAGAGAAGAGAGAGATAAAATTTACTTCCTGGTTTGGAGCATACCAGCACTCTGATGTTACCGAAATTTAAACACCGTCTAATATGAAAACGATCATAACTTGTGCCATTGTGTTTATCTATAAATGCGCATAAAAAATCGAGAAATTATGAGAATACATGAAGTCATCACTCTCCGGAAGCACGTACGTTGTAACCTGTAATGGGGAACGTGGCTGTGCTTCCTTTCCCCATCAGCCACGCCCACGCAACAACGTGTCTTCCCATTGGTTTGGTAAATAAATGGCCATAACTTGGGAAGCATTTTTGGGAAGCACACACACACACACACACACACACAGATTGCTGGAATTATAGATTGATGAGTGAAAGACAGAAACATCAGGAATTTGATTCTGATAAACAGTATCCATTGCCAGGGGAAGTTACGAATGAGATAATGGGAATGAAAATATTTTCTTTATTTGTTCAATTGACGAATATTGAGTGAAAATAAACATTTAAATGCCAATTTATAGAATTAACAACCTGCGTACAATCTCATTCGAGTTGTTTTATCTGTGTTGCCCAGAGGAATTCAATGAAATATCTATTTACAGTTCCAAAAGAAAATCTTCACCCCCTTTCAAAATTTACACCTTTTGTTGCCTTATTGCCTGAAATTGAATTGCATTAAATCAGACTTTTTCCACCTTTATTTACACATCGTAACCCACAACTTCCAAGGAAAAAACAGAATTCTACAAATTTCAGAATATTCATTAAAAATACAAAACGAGAATATCTGGCTTGGATAAGTGACCACCCACCCCACTTTTAATTGCAACTGTAAAGAAAAGAAAGAGCAATCAGCATTTGCAGACCCTCACCGGACTTGTTTTGTGTGATGTTTATCGACTGGCGTGTGATTTAATTAATAAGAGATTATTAGAACTGCCACTTTATAACTGCTGGCAGTGGTGACTGGGTAAGAAGACGTCACGCTTTGATTGGACACCTGACCCTAACCCATTGCGCTACTCCTCTACCCTCAAATCCATCCTGGCACAGTCAAGTGAACCTTATTCAAAAAATAAAAATGAAAAAACAAAAAGAACCAATTTCAAATAATTAAATAATTCTGGGTGCCAGAACATGCACCCAATCAGGATGAAATTTAAAATATGTATTATTCCCCATCACAACTAGATCATAAATGTGACGTTTCATGTCGATTGGTGAAGCAGTTCCAGAGAAAACAATATTAAATATTTTTCTTCAATCCAATATGGCTGCCAAACCATTTCCCCCATCAATATTCTTCAACAAATTTGTAACCCACGTCTTGTGGAACATGTGTGTCAAGTTTCCCCTCGATCTGTCCAGCCTTTGTGGGGAAGAAGATATTGAAAGGTTTTAGGGTAAATCCAATATGTCTGCGAAACCTTGTGACCAATGATGTCAAATGTGTGAACCTTTTGTTCCTCATGGATAGGCGGTCAGATATGTCCAGTTTCACCTCGAACTGTTCAGCCACTTCAGAGAAGATTTTTGAATGTTTTTAAAAAAATAATTTTAAAATGGCTGACAAATCACGTGACCAATCAATTTCATTCTCGTTTTTTTCTGTGACGAAGTCATCAAATTTTTTCTCTGGACCATTTTATCCCTCGATGACCGTCAAAAATTTTTCTACTGATCAGATGTAGCATTCTACATCTGCAATTATGATGTCATTACGAAGGCACCAATGACATCATAAAAATCATATTTATTTCCCCATGAGGAGAATTTGCCATGTGCCAAGTTTCAATTTTTATCCTTCATGTGGTTTTCAAGGTACGAAGGTCAAAAATATTTCTGTTTTTCCACATTGCTGCAGCACCACATAACCAATGACATCATAATTACAATAAAACATTGTACATCAGCATTCGCTCCTTTCGTGAAAATTTCAATTCAATCCGACAAGCGCTTGTGGAGAAAAACCCTAAACTTCTGTGTGGACAAACAAACAAACAGACAGAAAGACAAACAAACGGACCCAAACACAACACCTTCACCTTCGGCGAGGTTAAAAATCACTCCTTGAGTGACTTGGCTGAACATAATGGCACTCGGTGGAGCGCATACCTCCTCCAGGTCAGGTCAGGTATGGGAACATGTGCCAAAGCTGCGTCCATTCTCTGCCGGTACTCCAGGGGCCTCCGTCTGGCCATCCCCCAGGCAGATGACTGGCCCATCCCCATCTCCTTGAGACTCTGATCAACCTGCTGCAACCACGAGGCACGTGGTCAGCCCATTGGCCTCCTCCACTCACGAGACTCCATCGCTGAGAGAATCTGGTGAGCAGGATCAGCGTCAGGAAAATGAGCCACATGTCCAGACAACCGCAACCTGCACAAGGCAGGTTGGCAAAATTAACATGACTTCAGTGTTGCCAGATACAAGCCACGTTGGCAAAAAAACATCACTGAAGTGTTGCCAGATACAAGCCAGGTTGGCAAAAAAACATTATTTAGGTGTTGTTAGATGCAAGCCAGGTTGGCAAAAAAACATCACTTACGTGTTGCCAGATACAAGCCAGGTTGGCAAAAAAACATTATTTAGGTGTTGTCAGATACAAGGCAGGTTGGCAAAAAAACATTATTTAGGTGTTGTCAGATACAAGGCAGGTTGGCAAAAAAACATTACTTAGGTGTTGCCAGTTACGAGGCTGGTTGGCAAAAAAAACATTACTGAAGTGTTGCCAGATACAAGCCAGGTTGGCAAAAAAAACATTACTTAGGTGTTGCCAGATACAAGCCAGGTTGGCAAAAAAACATTACTGAAGTGTTGCCAGATACAAGCCAGGTTGGCAAAAAAACATCACTTAAGTGTTGCCAGATACAAGGCAGGTTGGTAAAAAAAACATTACTTCAGTGTTGCCAGATTCAAGTCTTCTTCTTCTCCTTTCGGCTGCTCCCGGTCGGGGTCGCCACAGCAGATCATCCGTATGATCCGCATGGTGATTTGGCACATGTTTTACACCGGATGCCCTTCCTGACACAACCCTGGTCGCCTCTTACGACACAGGGATATGGTACACCTATTTTAAACCGGGTATACACCGGCCCAGTACACTGGTACTCATTTCGCCGACCTCGGAAGGATGACAGGCTGAGTAAACCCCCTGGTGTATTAATTCAGTGGCCCAACGGGGCTTGAACTCAGGACCTTTTGGATCCCAAGCCGCTGCCCTCACCACTGGGCCAACACACCAGGCTAGTGGTGCCAGATTCAAGTCAGGTTGGCAAAAAAACATGACTTACGTGTTACCAGGTACAAGGCAGGTTGGCAAAAAATGTATTAAAATTTTTGAATTTATGAAAGTAGGTTAATTATCATAAAGTAATAAGCACGATGAGTCGTTCGAAAATTCTGCGAAATCAGATTAATCAAAAGAATTAATGACCTGGACCTGATATAATACATAACTGTGACTTTTGATGTCTGTTGCTGTTTTAGGGAAACACAACTATTTTCTGTTTGAGTCAAAGTTGTGGAAATAATTTTAAATGCATTGATATGCTAATTAGGATCCGCCATTATGGAAATTTTCATTTTCGTAAATATCTCAACATCTGGTCCATGGAAATTTGTAAATGAGGAATCTACACATATGTTTGGAGTGTCAAGGATTAAAGTGAACATATTTCCTTTGTTGTCAGAGATGCAGAATAATGTTTCAGGTCAGGTCAGGTATGGGAGCATGTGCCAGAACAGCACGTCGCTGCGTCCAATTTCCGCCGGTACTCCAGGGGCCTCCGTCTGGCCATCCCCCAGGCAGATGCCAGGCCCATCCCCATCTCCTTGAGATGATGGTCAACCTGTTGCAACCATGAGGCACGTGGTCGACCCACTGGCCTCCTCCACTCATGAGACTCCCTCGCTGAGAGAATCTGGTGAGCAGGATCAGAGTCAGGAAAACGAGCCACATGTCCATACAGCCGCAACTGACGCTCACGGACTATGCAGGTAACAAATCTCATCCGAGTCTCTCTCAGCAACCGCTCGTTGGACACAAAATCCGACCAGCGATAGCCAAGGATTCTCCGAAGAGACCTGGTACCAAAGGAATTAAGTCTCCGTCTCAGATCCTTGGTCAGAGTCCAAGTCTCGCACCCATAGAGCAAGACTGGAAGTACCAAGGACCTGAAGACTCGGATTTCGTCCTCCCGCACAGGTACCGGCAGCGCCACACCCCATGATCCAGTGAATCCATGACTCCCCAGGCCCGACCCAGACGTCTATTGACCTCTGACTCGCAGCCAGCAGAGACATGAATATCACTGCCAAGGTAAGTGAATCTCTCCACGACCTCAACATCCTCACCACAAACAGACACAGACAGGACAGCAGCATCCAAGATGTCACCGAAAGCCTGGATCTTAGTTTTGACCCAAGAAACCCGTAATCCCAACGGCTCCGACTCCTCATTCAGCACCTCGAGGGCCCCCAAGAGGATGTCTAAAGTCTCCGCAAAGATGACTGCATCATCTGCAAAGTCAAGGTCCGAGATCTTGACATTCGCAAATGACGCACCGCAACTTGATCTCTCCGACATCCTCCCTAGAATCCAGTCCATACAAGTGCTGAAAAGTGTGGGGGCAAGTACACATCCCTGACGAACTCCAGTAACAACTGGAAATAAGTCAGAGATGGTACCACCACACTTCACAGCACTCTCAGTACCAGAGTATAGTTCAGACATCAGATCGATCAGTTTTGGTGGCACCCCACGAAGACCAAGAATCCTCCAGAGGACATCCCGATTCACTGAATCGAACGCTTTACAGAGATCAACATAGGCTGCAAGCAGCCCCTGCCGAAACTCTCGTCTGCGTTCGGTGAGGACACGAAGTGCAAGGATACGGTCAATCGTTGACCTCTTTGGTGTAAAGCCTGACTGCTCTGGACGCTGGTGCTCAAGCAGATGGTGGCGAACCCTATCGAGAATTATCCGAGCAAAGACCTTGCCCGGCACTGAGAGCAGCGTCACCCCTCGGTAGTTGTTGCAGTCTTGGCGATCACCCTTCCCTTTCCAGAGAGGGACAACAAGGCCCCTCTTCCAGTCAGTTGGGATGATGCCTGTGTTCCAGGCAGAGCACAAAACTGCATGCAACGACACGAGTGCAGCATTTCCACCAGCCTTGAGAAGTTCGGCATGGATGCCACAGATCCCTGGAGCTTTGCCCCGTTTCAACTGGTTCACCGCAGCCCGTGTTTCCACAAGCGTAGGTGGACCACAGTTGATTCGAGGGTCAGCAACAGGGATTGTAACACCCTTGATGTCCAACTCGATATTTGGGGGATCAGCCTGGTACAACCGCTCAAAGTAACCGGCCCAGCGGGCCTTCACTTCAGACTCCTCTGTCAAGAGCCTACCACTCTCTGCTCGAACTGCAGTGCTCCGAGGGATGGGCTTGGATGAACGCAATGCGCGAATTCCCCTGTAAGCGGGACGAGAATCACCTGTCCACAGGTGATGCTCTACCCCCTCACAGATTCCTCGCACATAGGCCTCCTTGTCCACCCTCAGTGCACGTACAGTTTTACGCCTCAGCTCCCTGAACAGCTCAGCTCTGCCATTCAGCCTGGCCCTGCGACTCTGGTCAATGGTATCCAGTGTCCCTTGAGAGACAAAATTCTTCTTTGCCCTGCGGTGAGCTCCAAGGCATCCACCGGCAACATCAAGGACGGTGGTCTTGAAGGCGCTCCACAACTCTTCAGGACCCCCCAAAGCACCCAGACCCCCCAAGTGTCCACTCAGCCTGTTCGCAAACTCCTCAGCTACTCTCTCATCCCTGAGCTTGGCAACATCCAGCCTAGGCTGGGATGGTACCATTCTCCAGGATTTAAGGTGCAGCTTTAGAGTTGCTACAACAAGCCTGTGGTCAGTATTGAGGAACTGAGCACTCCGGTAGACCCTGCAGTTCTGGATCATCCTCCAACGACCGTCAATGAGGACATGGTCAATCTCCTTTGCCACACCGCCAGTGTGGGAATACCAAGTCCAGCAATGAGCTTGTGGGCGCTGAAACCATGAACCAGCCACCCTAAGTCCATGACTTCTTGCAAAGTCAAGGAACTTAGTGCTATTCTGGTTCATAGTTCCTGACCCCTGGGGACCAACACACACCTCATAACCATCCCTATCAGTTCCAGTCGATGCATTGAAATCCCCCAAGACTAGAAGTGTATCTCGTCTGGGGCACTGATCAACCACAGACTCGAGTGTGGTGTAGAATGCATCCTTCACGGTGAGATCACTCGCCTCAGTCGGAGCATAAACAGAGACCAGGGAAATGACACCTAAGGAGTGACGAATCCTTAATCTCATAATACGCTCGTTGACCGGTGTTACCTCAATTATCATTGGGGTCGGCTTATTGGACACAGCTACAGCAACTCCTTGGGTATGGTAACCATCAGAGTGACCAGACCAATAGTAGGTGTAACCACCCACCATTATCTCGCCGCAATCCGGTCTCCGAACCTCAGAGAGAGCTGCAATCCCGATGTCCAAACGCTTGAGCTCAGATGATAACAGAGACAGGTGATCATCCTCTCTTAGGGATAGGACATTCCAGGCACCCACCCGAAGGGACCGCCTCAGGTTAACCCAAGGAGACCGCCGTCTGGTGGACGACACCTCAGCACCACTCCGACACACTCTCCCGCAATCTGACCCAGGGATGTTACCCCGTGGTTTCCCTCCTATCAAAGATTGGGGGTCCCGAAGGCTTTGCCCCAATCCCATCATCCGGTGAGCTGCCCTGCGAAGGGAAGCTGCACAGGAGGTACTCCCACGGAGTGGGTTTTCAGATTTTTTGCGTTTTTGCGTTTTGCGGAATGAAGGGTTTTACGGTGGCCGGAGTGCAAATCCTGCCACCAACCTCCTAATAAGAAGTGACCAAACTGCAGGAGGACGTCCGCAGACACAGTTGGGCACTAGATATGGATGGCCGTTGGCTCACAAGGAGCTCCTCCGCCCTTTGACAGGTTTTGTTTTTAATCCTGCTGGGTGTCCATATCCAAACACCCTCCTCACCAGAAAACCTGGTGGGGGAGACGGTTTAGTCGCCGACAACCCGACCATGGAACAGGTTAGTACAGGTTTCCATGGTACCTGGAGCAGGTCACAGATCGAACCTGACCTGACACAAGTGACACCACACACAAATAATGTTTGGATAGCCTAATTACATGCAAAAATGGAAACAGCTGAATAACGCAAAGTGCAAATGAGTGATTTTTATGGGAACATCTTTTTCTGATACTTGGGATATATATGAACACTGTGGTATCAGTGAAAGTTAGTCGTGGGGTGGGGGGGGTGCTTGGTAGGTCCCACTGGCCCCCGTCCTGAACCAACTTCCTCATTCAGTTCAATCCCATCCTTTACTTCAAGGCTTCAAGACAGAAGTTCACCACAACCTCATGTCATCCATACCCAGATCATTTCTTCTCCAACTCTCCCAAAATACACTCCTTCCTTTCCAGGTTATTATTTTTTCTCTCCCTCACCCTCCAGCTTTGTTTTTTGTTGTTGTTCAATTTCTCTTTCATTCCCGGTTTTCCCATCCTGTTCTTCCTGTGTTTGAACTTGTATCCAGCTTGTTTCCTCCACCACTGAATGGGGATGGAGGTTATGTTTTCATCTCTGTCCAGTTGTCTGTCTGTCTGTGAGCAGGACATCTCAAAAGATTTGCAATGGATTCGGTGGACGGGATGGGTGTGTGACAAAGACGAGTTGATTTGATTTTGGTGAAATCTGGATCCGGATCTGGATACTGCATTTTTTAAAGTAATTCTTCACCATCGACAGAGACAGGGCCAAAAACGACAAATAACATGATATCTCAAAAATTTGTGGAAACATTCGGACGATTACTTGATGAACGGTCACTTCAGGCCTCCATCAAGATGAAGAACAATTTATAAGGTGACAACAATTTACAAACAAAGAATACTTGGTGACATCTGGCTCAACACGAAATCTTTATACCTCGGATGGAAATGTTAAACCCCGTCGTCTGGAGATAAAAATCCTTCCGAATGGTTCAGTGTGTTTCCACCAAGACACGTCATGGAAACCCGTGTAATGTATGGACTGAGAATGTTCTTATACCGTGAAAACCTCTCATTCCATCTCATGTGGATATGTGTACACCATCAAACCCCCCAACTACATCGAACGATGCATCCTACTCAACCCTCTACACCGCAGGGTGCACCCCGCCCCCTCCACACCACCCTTCTCCACGGGTATCACTAGTTCACATATAATCCTCATCGTGTGTTCTCATCTCTGGAGTAACGACGTGAAGACAACCGATTTTCTTTTGTGAAATTCCCATTTTTAACCTGAATCCAGAAATTAAACAGGAGTGTTGTGATGTATCAGAGTCGTTTATACTGATGTGTGCGAGTTTGGGTGTACCAGGGAGTGGTTACTGGGAGTCACGTGACCCGCCCGTGTTATTTAATTTCTCCAAACTTTCAAACATTCGAACTTGTGTTTTGTTTCATTTGAGTTTGGGTTTTGAGAGTTTATGAAGAGCAGGAACTGAACACAAACATGAGGATAAAATAATCCGTGTGTTTAAAAAATCCGATTATTCATTGGGACCAGGCTGTTGTTGTGCTCATAATGACGTCACAATATCGTGCAGCAGTTCATCGTGACGCACAGACGTTCATCGTGACGCACAGACGTTCATCGTGACGCACAGACGTTCATCGTGACGCACATCCGTTCATCGTGACACACAGCCGTTCATCGTGACGCACAGCCGTTCATCGTGACGCACAGACGTTCATTGTGACGCACAGACGTTCATTGTGACGCACAAAGCACATTCCACGACCGACTCGTTCACAGCGACAGAAACAAGTTTTCAAGCTCTCACAATGTTGACGCTGATTTGGAGAATTTGTATTTCCTTCTTCGGACTTTTTTCTTCGGGAATTGTCCAACTGGACCGAGTCCGGGAAATGTCTGTGTCCGCGAATCGGACTTGTCCCGGACGATGGGTTCTCAAGTCAAAACGGGTAAGGGGCAACCATGGGGAGAGCATGGGTGGGGGTTCGTGGGGGTTAGTGGGGGTTAGTGGAGGTTAGTGGGGGTTAGTGGCGGTTCATAGAGAGTAGAGAATGTGAACAAAATGAACTGGAACACAGAATTACATCAAAAATATTTAATTCACAGTTTTACATTTTGTGAACTTTCACCTTTGATTTGTGACTGTTCACCTTTTACCAATGTGACGTCATGGAGATTGATTCCAGTTCTGACTTACCAGTTGATAACATACCAGTTGATCCAGTTGATCAGTAAGTCCATGGCCTCACAAAAACGTGATTGTGAAAACAAAAAAGTTTTAATATTTTTTTGGTCAATACGTTTATTTCATTAATTGGATGAAAGTGTGTTTGTGATGATTTTGTGATTATTTAATTTTTGGCATATCAGAGCAAAATGATCATTGTGAAGTATGTTATATGTGGATGTTGAGGTAAGTTACCCTCTGTGGATATGCAGGTAAGTTACCTTCTGTGGATGTGCAGGTAAGTTACCCTCCGGAGATGTGCTGGTTCATCATGTGGACCATACATTGTTTCATGATCAATTATTGGAGACAGCCTCCACTGCTCATAACACACTCAAGTCAATCATCACGTGTTTGGTTGCACGTCATCTCACAGTTCATCCATACAGTGTCATTGTCCTCATTTTACAGTTCAATTCGTGAACTGATAAACTTCATGGTTTGTTGCTTTTTGACTGTCTCGGTGAAGGATCGGAGAAAGGTAAATAGTACAGGGACCTTTTTGTCGGGCAGGATCCGCAGATGGGATCCCATTTCTTTGAAGGGACCACAAAGAAGATTACAAACGAATGAGGGACCCTTCCTCCATTTGCAATTCTCAAAAACATTGGGTAAACTCACAAGGTCCACGCTGAACCTGACGATGCTCCCTTCGGGTGAACCGAGGAGGTTACTTGGCTTGAGATTCCTTTTCTATCACTGTGATTCCACTGAGGATTTGGTGAATTTACATTTTCAAATCTCCACAGACAGTACAGCTGTGAGGTTACCAGAGCATCACAAAATCAGACTTTTAACTGTGGAAACTGAAAAGGTCTTTGATATATTAAAATTGTATTAATGTAAAATTCAAATAAACATCTCGTGATCTCATGTCGGGTCACAATCACCCCCCCCCCCCCCCCCCGTAAATCAATGATGTCAGGACTTGGTTATTGCTGAACTCGGTGTCCTGGTTCCGTGAAATGACTCTGTGAATCACAATGGGAAACATAAATCACAAAATTCTAACCGAGGAAGTTTTACAAATTAAATAAATTGTTTCACCAGGCATTCATCACCAGGGATATCCAGGTATCTAAAGGTGTGAGATTATAAAAATTATCATTTGAAGTATCTTCCGATAACTGAACCTGCACCGCCGACCGGTTAAACTTCCAAAAATCCGGGCTGACTGCAAACCTCCACTCTTGTTCCTCACTCGTCCCATCTGAGAACTGTATTTAGGAGGTTATGATTTCCCACTCTTCCCTGCAGGATTTCAAGCCGACAGTGAACCCTTATCTCACGTCCCCCTCCCCATTTTGACCCACCATCTTCATTACCCCCATTAACCCTTCTTAGCCTCACCTGCTTATTTACAGATTGCGGTGTTCCCTTCCCTCCTCTCTCTTCTCTCCTCTTTTCCTGTTTCATTCCTTCCTTGATGTTTCCAGGAGTTGCCACGCTGCCCAAATGACAGTCGTACTCTCAATCACCTTGCTCTTCCATGAGCCTCGATCGTGTCGAGTTAAAAAAAAACGATGTCCAGGACGAGTTTAATATCAAAGGCAGAAATCACAAACTGTTGAAAGATGGAGTAGGATATTGATTTATAGGGAGTTGAAATGCAGATCAGATATAAAAATGTTATTTTTGGTGTTTAATGGATAAAACCCACTTTTATCACATTTTATTTATATCCTGACACTGCTGTTCCTGTCCCTGAATTGTATACAGATCATCCGTTCCCACGAGTACCTTCACCTGGGGAATATGAAAGAACAAGCCAGGCAGCTGCAATGGATTGGCCTTACCTGGTTGGGCCTTGTGGTGATCGCAGTCATTGTGTTCATCACCGCGTGGTCTCGTGGCTGGTTCATCAAGAAGAGAAATAAAAAATGCCGCATTTCACGGTAAAGAGCGATGTGTCACATCTTTAGTTTAGGAATCTCTCATTCAGCTTGTCCTCCACCTCATCAAGGTTCTGGCCTTTCTTTGTTTCCTTCCTTTGTCCCAGTTTCTTAACCTGTCCCTCATGCAGCAGGTCATGGGGTTTTGTTAGTGTGTGAGTGTGAGTGTGAGTGTGAGTGTGAGTGTGAGTGTGTGTGTGAGTGTTAGTGTGAGTGTGAGTGTGAGTGTTAGTGTGAGTGTGAGTGTGAGTGTGAGTGTGATTGTTAGTGTGAGTGTGAGTGTGAGTGTGAGTGTGAGTGTGAGTGTGAGTTTTCAGGTCATAACTTTTACCAATTGAGCTTTTGTCATTAAATCTTCAACAAACGTTGATTATTAGAATATTAACACAAATTAATAAATCATATAAATATATATTCACACACAGTTTATATTTTCGACCTGTTTTTTTGTTTTAGTTTATTTTGAGGACGGAACAAAGTGGATGCGGACGGCTTTGTGTTTTGAGATGCTTTCTCATTGTCTTATTGTTCTTTCTGAAGTCGCCATTCTTCTTGGTCTAGTCTCATTCAGGACATGTTCTCTTATGTAGAAGTTACAGGATGATGAAAGAACAGCTGCGAGACGTGAACATCAAGCTGTTCAGCCACCTGGAGCACCAAGAGATGGATCAACAGCAGCACCAGGCAGAGCAAATAAAACTACATCAGCTTCTTGCCGAGCGAGAGCAAGTAAACTCTGAAAAATTTGCAATTATTTCCAAAGAAAATCGAGAATTCAAAGAACTTCTCCAAAACCTTAATATGAATCTGCTGCAAGTACAAGAAGCGGCACATCAACAACAACAGCAAAATGAGGAACATAAAATGAAGGAGCAGCAGTTTCACGAGAAGCAAGAGGAAACCAACAAACAATGTGAAAACCTTGCTCGTGCAAACAAAGAACTGAACGAGGAGGTCCAGCAGCTGAAGAGCAAGCTGGTACTTCTTGAGGAACAACAGAAACAGGAAGATCATGAAAATGTCCAGGAACACAATTTGAACATGGAGGAGAGTCTCCACAACAACTCTCCAGGAGCCTTACGGCACGGTGTGGACACTCCAAGTAATGAAGGTCTCCATTGTAGACCGGTAAATATCACTCATTGTACATAATGAACGTGTGTGTGTGTGTGTGTGTGTGTGTGTGTCTGTGTATGTGTGTGTGTGTGTTTGTGTGTGTGTGTGTGTGTGTCTGTGTATGTGTGTGTGTGTGTGTGTGTGTGTGTGTGTGTGTGTGTGTGTGTGTGTGTGTGTGTGTGTGTGTGTGTGTGTGTGTGTGTGTGTGTGTGTGTGTGTGTGTGTATGTGTGTGTGTGTGTGTGTGTGTGTATGTGTGTGTGTGTGTGTGTGTGTGTGTGTGTGTGTGTGTGTGTGTGTGTGTGTGTGTGTGTGTGTGTGTGTGTGTGTGTGTGTGTGTGTGTTTTTCTGGTTTCAAGTTTGGGTCAATTTAAAATCCCCTTCTTAAGCAATGCATGAAGTTCCAAGTGAAATCACAACTTTGACAAACACACAAACTCGGATTTCACAACTAAAAATCTCAAGCTTTCTCATCCTCAAAACTTTCAAAACTTTTCTTTGTCACTCAGACCTTGACTTCTGTTGTTTCTCTCCCTCAGGATGTTCTCAAACAGTTTCACACTTTACTAAGTGAAATGACCCAAGATAACTTTCACCATCTTCTTCCAATGACCATGGCTCTCAACATCACAAACAGACATTTTGAGAGTGTGGTTCAGATGGTCCTCTCTCAAGCTGTTGCCACGCCCAAACATTCAGCGGTCTATGCAAGTTTATGCCAACACCTCAACAAGGTGAGGAGCTTTAAACATTGATGGAGGTCACACATTGGTACATCCTGGATTTATCGTACACTTTAACTCATTTTAACATTCTTATAACCTTGTTCCCACCATGTCACCACCCTGCTTTGTCTTTCACAGATTGAAGTACCAATGGGGGATACACCTGGAACGTTTGAGCCCTTTCAGCAAATTCTCCTCAAACAGTGTGAGGAGAAGTATTACAAGAGTCTTGCTGGAATCAGTTGCACATGCGACATCAAGAGCGTTGAAGCCTCCAGTTTGGTGAACTTGGGAAAATGGGTGAAAATTTCAAAATTGTCCAAAAATGGGAATTTTGATCTGACTTTACTGACGTTGTCTTTGAACATTTGTTTTTATCCAGGTGAACGAGGATGAACTGAACACCCTCTTGAAATTCAGGAAATGCTCCCTGGGAATCATCCGTTTCATTGGGGAGCTCTATAAGCTGGGTGTGGTCACCACCAACATCATCGTGCATATTCTTCTCGAGTTGTTCAGAGATGGAAGAAACCAATCTGTGGAATACATCTGTTGCCTTTTGAATACCGTTGGCAAGAAACTTACTTCTGACGTGACGGATGTCGTGGTAATATTATACTCTGATCCATGACAGACATGGTCAATTCCAAATGGGATTTTCATTAAGATCCATCACACAGGTTTTCGTGTCGATAACTTGCAAATTATTTTTGTTCCTCAACAGATGGATGAATATTTCCACCAAATGGAGTCGATTGTGAGAGAAGGAACGTTGTCAGCTCGCATTCTGTTGATATTGCAACGATTTATATTTCACCGCAAGGTAAATACCTCACTCTACATTTTCTAACCACAATAACCTGCCACAGACATCTGCAGACAGTATATCGTCTATCCGTGTCAACCCATGTCTGATATGTCTTTCCTTAAACAGCGCAACTGGGTTCCATTGAGACAGTGAAGATTGCTGAACACCATCTGATAAACAAGGGACCTGAACAGGTCCATCAGCACGGTGGAAGACGGACATGATTGTGGACTGTATGGTCTCGAAAATCAACACAACCTCGAGACCCGCCACCTCACCTTCACAGGTTGTCTGAACTGCTTCCAAATTCAGTCTCAACTCACCTTAATTAATCACCTGAGCTGAATCTAGTTTCTGTCATCGTGGAAGATCGTTGATCGTGACATTCTTCACTCCACCCGTCAATCTGTGTCTGCATGGAAGATTCAACTCAGAAATGCTCAACATCTCAACCTCCCTCGGTGAAACACTCAAAAGTACAAAAATTCCACAATTCCTTTTTTCACCGAAATGTTTAAATCTGTTCTGAAGATGTAAATATCAATTACATGTTTCATATTCGTTTGAATTGTGTTTTTATTTTATTTATGATCTTGGTGATTTACATTTGTTTTAACATTATTTTTCTGGCTATTCTAATGTCAACCTTGTTTGTATCAATTTTCTGTTTGGCTTTACCAAAGATGTTTTCTTTTATAAACCAAGCTGTAAGCCATTCCTTCTCAACCATTTTGTTGGAGCGCTTGCTTGAGTGCTTAAACCATGTGGCAAGCACTCTACAATACTCACATTGTCACTGAATATATCGATCGACTTGAACAAAGTTCAGGGCCCACTCGCCTGCGTTTGGTCGTGCGGTGGTTCACTCGCTGAAAATGTGCAATTTTATTTTGCACCACAATTCCCCTTTTTGTACGATCTTCTTTCATTCCTCGACAAGTCATTTCGGCAGAGAATTACATATGGAGAAAATTAAAATGTTTTGTTTTAAAAGTTTCTTCAACCATTTCATTGGAATGCTTGCTTGAGTGGAGTGCTCGTAACATCTCCGGAGTTAGGAAGGCAAAATAAATTAGACGATTACAACGAGTAAAAAATGTTTTCAGTTGTTACAAAAGCAAAGCAATGAATTTCTATATCATGGCAGGATAGCCGAGAGGTACGCAGGCTTGCACTAATCTCAGGAGTTGTTTTGCCTGGGTTTGAATCTTGACCCAGCTGTCATCCCGGTGTTTCACAGGCTGGGTCATTCATCAATGTTTTTTCCGTCTCTCATTATCATCACACCATTTGAACGCCTTTAACCCTGAGCAGGGGTCAGCTTTTTGCGGGCTTCAATCATGGTGCCCTTTCTTGTGGCAATGTTTTTACAGCTGGATGTCTTTCCTGTCGCCAGTGTGTCATCTCTCAGATGGACATTAAACTGGACGTCATATCTGCATGGAGTACATCCTCTGTCATCTCTTTCTCTCTTTTGCTCACACTCCTCTTCCCCTGTTCCCCTGTTCCTCCAAACCCTCCCCCTCCATTAAGGACTGATGGTGTAGTTTAAAATATATCAGGTAGATGGCATGAGTTTGACATGGAAACTGGTGGTTTAATAGAAAATGTTGGCTTTTGTGCATGTCTAATTGACTTTGGATTCCCCTCCCCTCATGCTTACCTCCTCCCAAAGCATTCTCCTTGCTCCCACCTCCCTCCCAGAGTATGTTGTGCCAACTCATGAGGTGTCGCACTTCCCCACCTTCCGAGCCCCCCCACCACCCACCTCTCTCCCCCTCCTCACTCACTCCTGTCTCTCACCCCACTCCTCTATCATCCCTCCGTGTCCCCCACCACGCTTTCTCTCCCCCCCCTTCCTGTCTCTCACCCCTCTCCTCTATCATCCCTCCGTGTCCCCCACCACGCTTTCTCTCCCCCCCTTCCTGTCTCTCACCCCTCTCCTCTATCATCCCTCCCTACCCCCACCGCGCTTTCTCTCCCCCACCCTCCTCCTGTGTCTCTCCCTCCTCTCTTCTATCATCCCCCCATCGCTCCCTCTGTCTTTTTAGAAATTTCACCGAAGTTTTGACCTCAAATCATTGGTGCTTGAATTATGTGACCTTTATCTGCAAATCCTCTTCCAATTTCAAGACAAGTCGAAGATAATTGAGGATTTTTGAATTTTGGTCCATGTTGACCTATAGATCGCAAAAACAATGGGCTTCTTGTTTACGACTCACTCTACCATTTGGTGAAGATCGGTTTAAAATTGTAATTTATAGGCGAATGACATCGGCCAGTAACAAACCACAAAATAACCGAAACCGACACAGCTCTCCAGTGAGGCTTCATAAGAAGATGTAATGAATACACCGACTCCGTTCAAGGTCCAGATCCCCATGTGGTATCTCAGTGGGACACAAAACATGAACTATTCAGCCTGGTGATGTATGGGTTCCACCGAGTGCCTCTCCAGTATTTTATCTGGAGTTACTTACATGACTTTATGACAGAAAAAACATAAGGAATTTGATTCTGATAAACGGTATCCATTGCCAGGGGAAGTTATGAATGACGGAATGAAGGAGAAAATGGAAATGAAAACATTTCCTTTGTTTGTTCAATTGAAGAATATTGAATGAAAATAAACATTTAAATGACCATTAACATAATTTAGAATCTTCATCTCGTACGAGTTGTAGTATCTGTGTTGCCCAGGGGAATTCTATAAAATATGTATTTACAGTTCCAAAATAAAATCTCCACCCCCTTTCAAAATTTACACCTTTTGTTGCTTTATGGCCTGGAATTAAACAGCATTAAATCAGACTTTTCCACCTTTATTTACACATCGTAACCCACAACTTCCACGTGAAAAACAAATTCTACAAATTAAAAAAAAAATAAAAATAAAAATACAAAGCGAGAATATCTTGTTTGGATAAGTGTCCAATTATAACAATTGTAAAGAAGAAAAGAGCAATAGGCGATTGCAGACCCTCACCAGGACTTGTTTTCTGTGGTGTTTGTGTGCTGGTGTGTTATTTAATTAATAAGAGACATTATTAGAACTACCACTTTATATCTGCTGGCAGTGGTGACTGGGTACGAATACGTCTCGCTTTGATTGGACACCTCACCCAAACCCATGACATTTTTTATTGTTACAGCACGTGCGCTGTATACAATTGCACCAAGTTTGAAATGTCCCCGGTGTCTACCATGTCTCCGGTGTCCCCTGTCCCCCCCCACGTGCCTCAAGACAGCCAATGATGGCCGTCCGGAAGATGGCAGTGCGTAACCGAGATGGAAATAGCAAGAATTGACGGAAATACCCGAGTATTTCAATGGAAATTTGTGAAACTAATGTGTTATATATGTGAAAACCATTTAATTTATTGCTTGACGGGAAAAACCAAGAAACGCGCCCCTCTCATGTACGAACGACCGAAAGACGTCATTTCCGCCCACCATCGGATTTCGCGCCGAAGGACGTCATTTCCGCCCACCATCACATTTCGCGCCGAAAGATGTCATTTCCGCGCACCATCACATTTTGCGCCAAAAGACGTCATTTCCGCCCACCATGGCATTTCACTCCGAACGCTGAAAGCTAAGTTCTTCTTATTTTACATCATTCTTTTGCAGCCCCCTGCCATGCTGTATCGAACGATTTCATTCCTTCTGTTATATATAAAGGTGCTTATCACAATAATAACAACATTTTTACATTTCAAATATTAAGTACGCTTTTTAATTGTTTTTCAACTGAAAAAGCATAAATTGCATATTTTTAACATTATTGTACTCATTTGCTTCACCACATGCACTGTATTGAAGGATTTCACTTGTTATTATTGAACTGAATTTATAATGGGATTAAAATGAATTCAATTCAAATTAAATGGAAGACCAAATAGGTACAGCCCTCCATTGGAGGAACCAGAAGGAACCTGAACAA
Organism: Eptatretus burgeri; assembly: GCF_056783735.1. Lineage (NCBI taxonomy): Eukaryota > Metazoa > Chordata > Myxini > Myxiniformes > Myxinidae > Eptatretus > Eptatretus burgeri. The sequence goes on from NC_140961.1 coordinate 26,846,633, forward strand.
GCAAAAAGCAAAGATGAAGTAATCAGGAGGAACCTGGATAGGAATAGCATTTCAGCTGCTGCTCCTCAACCCTCAAACTCATCCAGGCGCAGCCAAGTGAGCCTTATTCAAAAAATAAAAATGAGCAGTGGAGGGTAAAGGGAAATGAATTTGGGATGAGAGATGTGAGTGAGAGCGTCACAAGATAGTGGGCGGGGCATTCAAAGGCGGCGGGGCATTCAAAGGGGGCGGGGCGTTAAGATTTCCTTCACATTTGCAGAAAACGATGCAGACGGTCCTTAATTAAATAATTCGGTGTGTTGTTGAACCACAAACACGTCCTTTGCTGCACCACCACTTGTGTTTGTATTCTTCTGATAGTCATAAACTGGTATTTTAAACCACGTGGAGAAAATCTTCAGGTTTATCATGTGGGGGTATTTTAAACCAGGTGGTGAAAATCATCAGGTTTATCATATATGGGGGTATTTTAAACCACGTGGTTAAAATCTACAGGTTTATCATGTGGGGGTATTTTAAACCACGTGGTGAAAATCGTCAGGTATCATGTGGGGGTATTTTAAACCACATGGTGAAAATCTTCAGGTTTATCATGTGAGGGTATTTTAAACCACGTGGTTAAAATCTTCAGGTTTATCATATTGGGGGGTATTTTAAACCACGTGGTGAAAATCTTCAGGTTTATCATGTGGGGGTATTTTAAACCACGTGGTGAAAATCATCAGGTTTATCATATATGGGGGTATTTTAAACCACGTGGTTAAAATCTACAGGTTTATCATGTGGGGGTATTTTAAACCACGTGGTGAAAATCATCAGGTTTATCATATATGGGGGTATTTTAAACCACGTGGTTAAAATCTACAGGTTTATCATGTGGGGGTATTTTAAACCACGTGGTGAAAATCGTTAGGTATCATGTGGGGGTATTTTAAACCACATGGTGAAAATCTTCAGGTTTATCATGTGAGGGTATTTTAAACCACGTGGTTAAAATCTTCAGGTTTATCATATTGGGGGGTATTTTAAACCACGTGGTGAAAATCTTCAGGTTTATCATGTTGAGGGTATTTTAAACCACGTGGTGAAAATCTTCTGGTTTATCATGTTGAGAGTATTTTAAACCACGTGGTGAAAATCTTCAGGTTTATCATATAGGGGATATTTTAAACCACATGGTGAAAATCTTCAGGTTTATCATATAGGGGATATTTTAAACCACATGGTGAAAATCTTCAGGTTTATCATATTGGGGGGTATTTTAAACCACGTGGTGAAAATCATCAGGTTTATCATATTGGGGGATATTTTAAACCACATGGTGAAAATCTTCAGGTTTATCATGTCGGGGTATTTTAAACCACATGGTGAAAATCTTCAGGTTTATCATATTGGGGGGTATTTTAAACCACGTGGTGAAAATCTTCAGGTTTATCATATTGGGGGGTATTTTAAACCACGTGGTGAAAATCTTCAGGTTTATCATGTCGGGATATTTTAAACCACGTGGTGAAAATATTCAGGTTTGTCATGTGGGGGTATTTTAAACCACGTGGTGAAAATCTTCAGGTTTCCCACACATTTCCAGATCCCGGACGGGTGGAGCCCGATTCTGTGGAGATAAGACTTGTGATGACAGTGCCGGTTTAAACCTGAAGAGAGCGACCTGGTCTCTGCGGAGAAACCAGGAGAGCCCAACTGGGGGAACCACCACCGGGTTCACCCTGAAAGTTGTAACGAAACCTTCCCCCTTCATGTTGGAGTCCCACAGGGATTTCCACCTTTTTCAATCTGAACCTTCAACAGATTCACTATCTCTGACTGGTCCAGTGGGATTGGGGTTGCACCCTCATGTACACGTCCTGCTCGGTTCCGTCCCCCCCTCCACATCGGGATGACACGTGACCTCCGAACGAAGCACGGTTTCAGTGCGGTACTTGGGGCGGTGTATGGTGATGTTATTGTAAGTATTCTGAAGAGGAATTTATTTCAGTGTTTCAGTTACTGTTTCCGATCTGAAGATGGAACGTCATCTTTAACGATTCGTAAAGTTGAGATATTTTCGGACAAAACTTAAACCTTCATCTCTGATTGTGTGGAAAACGGATGTTACAAATGCACCAGGAGGACCATTGGTTTGGTCTGTGAGACACGGAAAGTAATAAACACTGAGATTACTGAAACAAGTGTTCCCGTTTATATGTAAATAAAATTCACAAACCCGGCCAACGGATTTTTATTAAAGGTTATCATATTCCTCAGATAATTAAAAACGTGGAAAATACACCGAGTTTTACTTTCTTCACTGTGTGGGCGTGGCCATCCTGGCGTGTCGAATGACGTGCAGCGAATCACGGCCTCTGATTGGTCGAAATTCAAATGAAACGTTATTTGTTGTTGCACTGTTTCCACGGAGTTATTTGTGACGTCATAAGTTTGAAAGCCGTAAACCCCATTTTTCCTGAGCGCCGGACCCGACCACTCGCACTGTGGGGGCTCCATGTGTCCCAGACGGGAAAAATATTCAAAATGTCTTCGTTTCGCTCGAAACGCGATCGGAAGGAGAAGATGAAGAGCCGCAGCAACAAGGAGACCGTGATGTCCCGAATTGGAGGGTTTTTCAGGTCGATTTGTTGTACATCGTCCTCTGGGTTTGAGGAAAATGGTTCCTGTGAGGTCGAATCGACCCCTCACGTTCAGGTGGAGGACGAGACACGAAGCCCGAAGGTCTGTGGTGGTGGAAAGGACACTGAAGGTGTTCCGTGGAATGTAAGGTTCCCCGGTGAAGGTAAGTTTACACCTCAAACTTGTACACCTGTTAGTACCTCCGTACACCTGTGATTACCTTCGTACACCTGTTATTACCTCCGTACACCTGTTATTACCTCCGTACACCTGTTACTACCTCCGTACACCTGTTACGACCTCCTGTTCACCTGTTACTACCTCCGTACACCTGTGATTACCTCCGTACACCTGTTATTACCTCCGTACACCTGTTATTACCTCCGTACACCTGTTACTACCTCCGTACACCTGTTACGACCTCCTGTTCACCTGTTACTACCTCCGTACACCTGTTACGACCTCCTGTTCACCTGTTACTACCTCCGTACACCTGTTACTACCTCCGTACACCTGTTACTACCTCCGTACACCTGTTATTACCTCCGTACACCTGTTACTACCTCCGTACACCTGTTACTACCTCCGTACACCTGTTACTACCTCCGTACACCTGTTACTGCTCCGTACACCTGTTACTACCTCCGTACACCTGTTACTGCCTCCGTACACCTGTTACTGCCTCCGTACACCTGTTACTGCCTCCGTACACCTGTTACTGCCTCCGTACACCTGTTACTGCCTCCGTACACCTATTACTACCTCCGTACACCTATTACTACCTCCGTACACCTGTTACTACCTCCGTACACCTGTTACTACCTCCGTACACCTGTTACTTCCTCCGTACACCTGTTACTGCTCCGTACACCTGTTACGACCTCCGTACACCTGTTACTACCTCCGTACACTTGTTACTACCTCCGTACACCTGTTACTACCTCCGTACACCTGTTATTACCTCCGTGCACCTGTTATTACCTCCATACACCTGTTATTACCTCCGTACACCTGTTACTACCTCCGTACACCTGTTATTACCTCCGAACATCTGTTATTACCTCCGTGCACCTGTTATTACCTCCATACACCTGTTATTACCTCCGTACACCTGTTACTACCTCCGTACACCTGTTATTACCTCCGAACATCTGAGCTGATGTTTTCATCCCTGTTTGTCTGTGAGAACAATATCTCAAAACGTTGTGGACGAGTTATGGCGAAACTTGGTGGTTCGTTTGTGTTTGTGAGGAGGAAGGATTGATTGGGTTTAGGTTTCGGTTGGGATCCAGATCCACCCTGTCAGTGGATACAAAGGTAAACTGTTCAACCAGGTGGAGGTGTGTGTTCCACCGAGTGTCGTTCTAGTTCTGTTTGTTTGTTTATCCATGTATTGTGTATCCATGTACTGTGTATCCATGTACTGTGTGTCCATGTACTGTGTGTCCATGTACTGTATGTCCATGTACTGTGTATCCATGTACTGTGTATCCATGTCCTGTATATCCATGTACTGTGTATCCATGTACTGTGTATCCATGTGCTGTGTATCCATGTGCTGTGTATCCATGTGCTGTGTATCCATGTACTGTGTCCATGTACTGTATGTCCATGTACTGTATGTCCATGTACTGTGTGTCCATGTACTGTGTATCCATGTACTGTATATCCATGTACTGTATCCATGTACTGTATATCCATGTTCTGTGTATCCATGTACTGTATATTCATGTCCTGTATATCCATGTACTGTATATCTATGCACTGTATATGTACTGTATATCCATGTACTGTATCCATGTCCTGTATATCCATGTACCGTGTGTCCATGTCCTGTATGTCCATGTACTGTATCCATGTCCTGTATATCCATGTCCTGTATATCCATGTACTGTATCCATGTACTGTATATCCATGTTCTGTGTATCCATGTACTGTATATTCATGTCCTGTATATCCATGTACTGTATATCTATGCACTGTATATGTACTGTATATCCATGTACTGTATCCATGTCCTGTATATCCATGTACTGTATATCTATGCACTGTATATGTACTGTATATCCATGTACTGTATCCATGTCCTGTATATCCATGTACCGTGTATCCATGTCCTGTATATCCATGTACCGTGTATCCATGTACCGTATATCCATGTCCTGTATATCCATGTACCGTGTATCCATGTCCTGTATATCCATGTACCGTGTGTCCATGTACCGTGTATCCATGTCCTGTATATCCATGTACCGTGTATCCATGTCCTGTATATCCATGTACCGTGTATCCATGTCCTGTATATCCATGTACCGTGTATCCATGTCCTGTATATCCATGTACCGTGTATCCATGTCCTGTATATCCATGTACCGTGTGTCCATGTACCGTATATCCATGTCCTGTATATCCATGTACCGTGTATCCATGTCCTGTATATCCATGTACCGTTTATCCATGTCCTGTATATCCATGTACCGTGTATCCATGTCCTGTATATCCATGTACTGTATATCCATGTCCTGTATATCCATGTACTGTGTATCCATGTCCTGTATATCCATGTACTGTATCCATGTACCGTGTATCCATGTCCTGTATATCCATGTACTGTATGTCCATGTACTGTATACACAAACAAAGCTATCCGTGAAGCCTCGGTATCTGTGTTTTAATTACGTCCAGTCCTGTTTGAACACAAGTTACACCCTCGCCATGTCTAATAAATCCGTGTTCATGGAATGTACCTTTTAGACCTTTGAACACCATTTATGACTCTTTTAGATGCCGTTAGATATTTACATCCTTTGGACCCCTTATACTCCTTTTATACCTTTACATCCATCCAGACCCAATAGAACCTTTCAGAATCCCTTCACCCTGAAGCTGCCTTTAGACCCCAAAGACTCTTGGACCTTTACATCCCTGAAATCCCTTTTGGCCCTTTCGACCTGAACACCATTTAGACCAATTACACCCTTCAGATATGTTCGAAACGTTGGAGCTTTAAACACTTTAGATCTGTTTCGACATTTATATGCTTCAGAGATGAGACCCTTTTGACCATTTGGACCCTCAGTACGATTGGATCGTGAAGTTGTGACCCTTTAGTTTAGACCAGCGTTTCTCAACCGGGGGCCCGTGGCCCCCCAAGGGGGCCATCGGCCTTCGACCGGGGGGCCATGAGCGGACGCCGAAAAACTGCGATTCAGAATGCAGAAGCTTGTAATGTACAATTAAGGCGACGAGTCTCCGGTCATAGTGTCAAAGTAAAAAGGGTAGATGAGTTTAACCACGATTTTAAAAGAGAAGGCGGAGCCCACAGAGCATTCATCGTAAACCAATGTTTACAAAAACATTAGAATTTTGTTTTTTTCAATTTTTTTCTCAGATGTCGAAGGTTCGAAAATGGAATGACAGCGATGTCAAGTTTGGATTCACGAATGTCAGTCGAGATGGCGTGGACTGCGCGCAATGTCTGCACTGCTCGGTCGTGATGTCAAATGCGTCACTACGTCCTTCCAAACTTTCAAACCATCGCGACAAGATGCATCCCGGAAGGAAGGAAGATAATATCGATGCCCTGTCTGCGAAACGATCACGATATGACCGTGAAGAGACACTTCCCAAATTTGGATTCCGGCCAGAAGAAAAACCTACTCTTCAATCCAGCTACGAAGTGGCATACCGAATTGCGAAGTGCAAGAAGCCGCACACTATTGCTGAGGACCTTATCAAGCCATGTACAGAGAAAATGGTGGAATTGATGATCGAACCAGAGGCGAAAGAGAAGATCCAGCAAGTTTCGCTCTCTAATGACACGATCCGACGACGGATTGACGACATGGCCGCTGATGTGTGCGTCAAGTTTGCTCCGAAATCCAACAAAGCACGCTCCAGGCTCGCCTTCAATTAGACGAGTCTACCGACACCGCCCTGGAGAGCCAGTTGATCGTCTTCGCTCGCTACGAGAGAAAGGGAAAGATGAAGGAAGAGTTCTTCTTCTGCAATACCCTACCAACCACAACGACAGCGGCAGATATCAAAGCTATTGTGGACTCTTTTTGAAGCTAATGGACTCGGTTGGCAGAATTTCAAGCACATTTGTACTGATGGTGTCCCAGCGATGGTCGGCGTCATAGGAGGGTTCGTCATGCTTCTGAAGAACGAATGGCCCCATGTGATGTCCTCCCACTGTTCGCGACACCGATACGCTCTTGCGTCAAAGACTCTTCCGCCTCGTTTGCTGGAAGTCATGGACGTCACGGTCAAAGTGATCAACTTCATTCGTGCGAAGGCCAAAAATCATCGGCTCTTCCAACTCCTGGCCAACGAAATGAGAGCGGAACATGTTGGACTTCTGTTCCACACCAAAGTCCTTTGGCTATCGAGGGGGAAATGCCTCTCTCGGCTGTATGAACTCCGGGTTGAGGTGGAAATCTTCCTGCGAGACAAGGAAAACAACCTCCATGTCCACTTCGACAATGAAGAGTTCGTCATGATGCTCGCCTACCTGGCCGATATATTCGGCCGACTCAACGAAATGAACCAGTCCTTGCAAGGCCGTGATGTGACAGTCAGTGACGTTCAAGACAAGCTTGCCGGACTGTCTGCTACAATGGAAGTCTGGCAGGCACGAATCAAGGCCGGGTCCACTGCCTCGTTTCCTTTCTTGGATGAGCACCTGCAGACGCAGAGGATTGAGCTTCCCGTCGGCATCAAAGATTGCATCACTAGACATCTCGACAATCTCTCCGCTGAGTTCAAATCGTATTTGGACGATGCACCGTTGGATGTTCCGTGGCACAAAGACCCGTTTAACGCCAAAATTGAACCTACTGAAGATGAAGCAGAGGAGCTAGCAGAGTTGAAGGTTTCAAAAGCAATGAAGCTGGTCTTCAGTAACAAAGAAGACCTCTCCACCTTCTGGTTGTCTGTTCAGGATGCGTATCCACTACTCGGCAAGAAGGCATCCGTAATGCTCATTCAATTCGCCACAACATATCTTTGCGAATCTGGATTTTCTGACCTTGGGACCATTAAAACGAAGTCCAGAAACCGTCTTGACGTTGGGAACGATATTCGCCTTGCTGTGTCCAAGACGGAGCCGGACATAAGAGGCCTCGTCAGACAAGCCCAACAGCAAGTGTCTCATTGATTGTATTGCTTAGAAAAATGTTTACTTTGATTTACCTTTTAAGACTGAGTAAATAAATTTCATAAAACGAAATCTGCATCTTTTATTGAAGGGCAGGGGACCACGAATGTTAAGCGACTCGGTAGGGGGGCCATGGGCCATCAAAGGTTGAGAAACGCTGGTTTAGACCATCTAGAACCTTTTCGGCTCACACCACTCAAACATTTGTAGTCTTCTTACAAAACACAGACTGTACTTTTTACACCGTCATGTTCAAACTCTCCCCACCCCACTTGGACTGTATGTAAAACTGAAGGACACATGTGGATGATGAACCTTCGTTGAGGTGAAGTGTTGATCGACCCCTGTTAGTGTCTTAATTACCACCACCATCTCAGTTGGACGGAGGTTATGTTTTTCGCTCCTGTTTGTTTGTCTGTCTCAGTTATTGGTGTGCTGGATATCTTAAATTTGTACCAAACTTTGTGGACACGTTGAGTGTGTGAGAAGGTTGAATTGATTACATCTTGGTGAAGATCAGAATTTTATGAACAGGTGTAGGTGTTCCTTTCACAAGCGGCTTGCTTAACGCTCACCAAAGCCGCTCCTTATCACTTTGTCCATTTGCCATGCGGATTGTCAAGCGGTTTGCAAAACAGTTGATAGGGAAAGGATGACTGGACTCAAAAGCATCACCTGTCCCATCATTGGACGTCGACTTGAGCGCCGTGAGAACCTCCTGTCTGTGCTGCTCTGTTCGAAGGTAGGTTCAGTGTGGAAGAAGGTCCACAGAAAGGATGACAACAGGTGGTTTGACTTTGCCTTCCCCACAATTGTCAGAAGAGAAATTAATATGTTATTCAGGATGTTAGTGAAAACTTTACAAAGGAGGCTATGGGCTCTTTAGGATGCACAAACCAATGTTGGCAAACAGGACAACCAGATTAACATCCCTCCGAGGGACGAGACACATTGAGGCCTCGCCCTACCTGTGATACACCAAGATGATTGTTTATTGTTGGTCGAGATTTACAAAGTTTAAGGATCTTTGATTAACCCTGTTTGTACATTGCAGGATCCTCTTTGTCGAAGACTCTCACACAGACATTTCCAAATCAAGGAAAAGTTTATACGAAGGGGCCGACATGTAAAAGATGTTCCAAACTGGTAAGGGAAAACAACTCTTCCTTGAAGCATTGTTCATATGTGGTGGTTGGAGGAGGGTAGCGGTGGAGGAAGTTAATTTTATGTTATGTCTGTTTTGTCAATTTTGTTCTTCATAATTGGAGGTGAGAGGTGGAAGATGGAGATGTCCGTTTTGTGTTGTGTAGTATCGTGTAAACTAGCAATGTGTAGTTATTCAACACAAGTAACCAGACGCGACAAAAGCTCCGCTGTCAGTTTGAAGAGAACACACAACTCTCCACTGGACTCCACTACTCTCGTGGTGATCTTGAACACTGAGGTTCAAGGGAACCATGTGTGCTCTGTTTGACCTCCTGAGAACATATTGTTGTGGTTGACGAAATTCGCACACCACCATTCAGGTACCTTAGGTGAGATATCTCCATAAGTATATGTGTAGTTAGGCCCAAACCCGTTGTTTAGAGGGAATACATGTCATTCACTCGGGCTGCGACTCTTCAGGATAGCCGTTTTTCTTTTCCTATCTTTATTTTGGACCAGCCGCCATTACTAGCACCACCCACCACGTCTCAACAGTCATCACACAACAACCACCAACCACAACGCCGCTTCACCACAACAGCCACGACCTTTACCGTCACAACTCGCCAACACCAGCATCACCACCATTCTTGCGCCACTTGTGGGCACCGATACTGGACTCGTGCAGGGCGCGCACCGAGCAGCGTGTTCAAAAACATCACAGACTTCCCGCAGAAAACCGGATCAAAAACGACTCACGCCCACTTTTGTTCCGTCCTATCGGAGAGCGTGGGCGATTTGGCCCCGCCTCCAAGGCGTTGGAGTGAGGTCGCTATATGCAAATTCATGGATCAAAAAGCATTCACGCCCACTTTTCCTCGGTCCAATGGGGAGCCGGTTAGAGAGGTGAAGGGTCGGAGGCAGAGGGTCAAGGGTGAAAGAGCGAAGCCACGGGGCTTATATAAACGGCTGCGTTCGTCAGTCAAAGGCAGTTGTGCGGAGTTCAAGGGAGTGGTGCGTTGGAACGAGTTGTCGGCGGAGCTGGGAAGAAGAGTCAGAGTTCGGAGGGGAGAAGTCAAGGGTGAAGAGTTGGGACGAGCCAAGAGAGGAGACTGAGAGGGCGAGCAGACGGAGCTGTGGAGAGGGGGCGGCGGCGAAGGCGGACGAGGGGGTGCTCGCGTCGGTGTCGGGAGCTGCGGAGGCGGGAGGCCGACGGCGCGACCAAGGTCGAGGTGGAGACGCTCGTCGCGGGACCCGAGACAGGGTGATATCCTCCATCCCCCGAGCATCAACAACCCCCTCCTGTTTCCCCCCGCGCTGAGATAGTGCGACAAAGGGGGCCCCTTTCCCACCCCCTACCAGACACTGTCCGCGAGGCCCGCGGAGTTGAGGCACCACCGCCACTTCGCGTCTCATCATCAGACGGGTAGGCCCGACCCGGTCTCGGCCCCAGGCCCGCCTCATCCTTGAGGGTGGTTCTTTTTCTTTTGTTTTGGGTACATGTGTTGTCGGCGCCGTCTGTGAAGTAAAATTGTATAAGTGTTGCCGTGTGCTCGGTAGTCGGATAGATCTGCATTGTTGCATTTGCTTTTTGTGTAATATTGCATTGTCTTCTTCTTTTACATGTGCTTTTGGTGGAATTGTATATGTGTGCTTTCCGTTCATCGCGAAATAAATGTGCTTCATGTTGAACTGTTTTCCCGCATCGCTTCGTCTTTTCCTCTATTGAATCTCCATCTTGCTTCACGTAAAGGGTTGGTCGTGGGCTGAAACGCCCGATAATTAATCGAACCGTCGAGGCCGACGAATAACACCGCTCGGTTATCCCGATAGTACGGAACGGGTCGCTTAAAGTGGCCCGTGTCCGAAGTCGACCTGCGGCGAGGTGCGATCGCCCGGTCTACCCTCCGTGTGGGTACTTAGGTAGGTCGAATTTGGCGAGCAACCATATCCCACGCGGGGGCCGATTGGCACGATCGTGGTGAGACCGAAAGGTCCACCTGTGACTAGTTCCCGGCGTTAGTCCGAGAGGGTCACGACTGGATTGTCCGTCCGGTGGGCGACGTGCCGCGATTCGAGTTACGTGGCCGTCAGCACGCCGGCGGGCGCGAATCCGCAACAATATTGACCCAAAGCTGCCGATTGCTCAGACATACAGGCTTGACCTTGATCTCTGCTCCCTTTGTTTGTATTTGAATCATGTTAAATTTGTGATGCGTTAACCTCCTGCAGGACAAATGCATTTTACAAAATAAGAAACTCCGAGAGGAACTCGATTTACAGAAGTCCTCGATGGAAAGATGGCGAAAGTCGACACGAGAAGGTAATTTGTTTTGAGAATTATTGATTATATTTCTTTGATTTCTGTCACAGAAAGTTTCATGATCAACTTGTCTTGTAAATTCTTTATCTCTTTAGAACTGAGGGCTGAGCTGGAATACAATGGAGCGATGCAAAAGCTTCCTTTTCAGGTACGAGTTTCACTTCTATCAAACAAGATAAAAACACTCATATTAAACAAGAGTGTGTTAACACAAGGATAAAAACACTCCTTCCACACAAGAGTGTGTTAACACAATGATAAAAACACTCGTATCAAACAAGGGTGTGTTAAAACAAGGATAAAAACACTCATTCCAAAAAAGAGTGTGTTAACACAAGGATAAAAACACTCATTCCAAACAAGGGTGTGTTAACACAAGGATAAAAACACTCATATTAAACAAGAGTGTGTTAACACAAGGATAAAAACACTCCTTCCACACAAGAGTGTGTTAACACAAGGATAAAAACACTCGTATTAAACAAGGGTGTGTTAACACAAGGATAAAAACACTCATTCCAAACAAGAGTGTGTTAACACAAGGATAAAAACACTCGTATCAAACAAGAGTGTGTGTTTTTTATATACGGAGACATGACAGAAGTAAATTGACACCATGATTTTAAAATAATTTATTTATTGATCATTTAATCCATTTTAATACATTCACTAGTATTTTGTAGACTTGCCATTTGCAGATTTCAACGCTTTTACTTTTTCAGACATAGAACGAACGAGTTCTGAAATTTTCTCTTGTGGGGATTTCTGTCCAGGCTTCACACAAACAGGTCAGCCATTCTGCTCATGATGTTTGTTTCCTGGACTTTCTCCACTCCGCTCGATCCAATTTGGCCCAAAGGTGTTCAATGGGAATCATGTCAGTAGACTGACTTGGCCATGGAAGTCGCTTGATCCCATTTCTGTCCTGCCATTCTTTGGTCTTTATTGCAGAGTGTCATGGAGCTCCGTCTGTTCATGGAAGAGTATTGTTTTTGACCATCTGACCAGTGGAGACGTCCATCCTCAAGGATAGAAATGTACATCGTAGAGTTGGTTTTGCCAACACAGTACACAAGCTCTGACCGACCAGTGCTCCAGATTGCTCCCCACACCATCACTGAAAAACCACCATGTTTGACAGTTGGCTGCAATCGGTTCAAAGAAAACACTTGATTGGGAAGTCTCCAGACCAACACGTGTCCACTGTCAGAAAATTGAGTAAATTGGGACTCACCTGAAAAAATTACAGTTTGCCAAAACTCACGGGTCTGACCGGCCATCTCGTCAGCCCACTTCATTCTCCTTTGAATGTTGGCCGGTCTAAGAAGAGGTTTTCTCCTGGCTGGTCTCCCATAGTAGCCGAGGTGATGAAGTTACCGCACGGCAGTTCTTGAGCTAAACTGACCTCCTCTGCAACATCTGCTTTGCAATGGAGAGTTTTCACAACGGACCGCTTGACGGCTCGAAGACACCTTTCTGAGTCCCAGGTCGACGAGAACAGGAAGCTGTGGATCCCTTGCCTTCTCTGGTGAATTGCATAATCACCCGATTGACCGTAGAAAGCGGAATGCCAAGGTTCTGAGCTATTTGACGCCGGCTGACTCCATCTTCCGATGGGCCAACAATTCGTCCTCTTTGAAAATCGGAAAGTTTGTGTGCTTCCTGGTTGCGAGGCATGGTTAATTGTCTTACAAGACCCAGGAACTCGTTTCTGCAAAGAAATCCTCGAATATGAGTAAAAATCACTGAGTAAAACTACGTGATACAGATTAAATGAAGAAATTTAAGGTGTCAATTTACTTCTGTCATATCTCTGTATGTATAATTTAACTCTCATATGAGCCTCAATAATGTATCCCAAAAAATTTAATCTTTTTATTCACATCCTGCTGATTTTATTTATGATTCCAATTTATATTTGATGTACAATGGAGCTGGTGATCTCTTTTTATGTTAATTTTACATGAGAACACCTGTACCTGCCTTTTGATCTCAGACAGTTCATGCTTTTTAGTTCTCCACTTATTTGAACCTTCTTGAGCCTGGCTCCCCTGCTGAGTTTTCCTTCTTTCTTTCATTCATCCCACTCACCCTGGTTTCCCCCTTTTCTCATGATTACCTCATCTCTCTTTCCACCTTGTGATGTGCTCATTCACCTTTTCTCTCCTCCTTCTCTTGCTTTCTGCTCTCCTCACTCTCCTTCAGTGTCAATCCTGCATTATGGTCACGTTACTTTGCAATGCAAATCGTTTACATTCCTTGTCATGTCCCTTTCTTGGTATGTCCAGGTGACAGGTCGTTTCAGGAACATTCTTCTGTCATGTTCATGTGTTACATGTATAATGGAGATGGTTTATCCTGTTTGGCTTGCGCTGATCAAGTCCGTTTGGTCCTTGTTATCGTGCCCCTTTTATCTGCATGTTAATTAGTACGTTATTTAATTACAGTATATTACAATGTACTATTGTACAACCATTTCTGTCTTTTGAATGTTTGTTTCATTGAATATTATAACTACTACTACGACTACGTGGTTATGGTCTGCAGGATCTCCAGGATCTACAATGGATGAAAAAGAATGTCCTCACACCCCCCACTCCAAACCTAACGTTCCGTCCTCCCTCCCTCTTAATTTAATGTTCTTTACTGAAAGACGGTATTACTGACATTGACGTTAAAATTTACTCAACAGGTAAATTATATTATGATGAAGATCAAATTTAATGAAGAGGTGAACATTGAATGATGAAAAATCATTTTTACGTCTCCACCAGACGAAGTCGTTTCGGATCTATCCCGACATGTTTCCGGGTTGTCCGACATGTTTCCGGGTTGTCCGTCTGTCAGTGATAAGATTTTGTTTCTCCAATAACTTAAGAACGTCTGAAGGGATCAAAGTCAAACTTTGTACAAGTATTATAATGATGTCATAATGTGAGTGGAGGGATAACGGTCGAAGAGTGTCGTTCTAGTTTATTTATTATCTCACCTGGAACATACCTCCAGGGAGATTTTGGGATGGCGTGTCGTCCGTCCGTCCATAAACACTTTAGCGTCTTCTCTGAAACTACACACACAATTTTGATGAAACTTGACCACAACCTTCATCACCCATGATGTTTAAAGCTTGTTCATGACATCAAAAAAAATTGGGGTCTGAGGGGGTTCATGGAGGAAGGGGGTGAGTGAGCACCCAGGGGTATTACCCCTATTTTTTAGATTATCTGTAATTTATATTCCAGATAATGTATTGTAATCATACCGGGTGTAGTGGCGTGCGCCTGTAATCCGGCTACTCGGAGGCTTGGGTTGGAGGATTGCTTGAGGACGGGAGCTCTGCACTGGGCTGCGCTATGAGAGGGTGTAGGGCAGCCCGGAATCATGGCGAAACCCAATCCTTATCCCTGTGTCGTAAGAGGCGACCAGGGTTGTGTCAGGAAGGGCATCCGGCGTAAAACCTGTGCCAAATCGGTGTGCGGATCATAACGGATGATCCGCTGTGGCGACCCCTAACGGGAGCAGCCGAAAAAAGAACACATAATGTATTGTAATTGCGCATCGTCCGTTCGTCCATCAGTTCTACTTTTTCACTTCTCCGGCCAAACTGCTGGTCCGATCCGGCTGAAATTTGCCAACAATGTTCCTCTCGTGACTGATAACAGGAATTGCAAAGCTTGTTCCGGTCACATGACATAAGTATGTCACATAAATCTGTCAAAATGGCCGACTTAGTAAATTTCTTCAAAAATCTTCTTCTCCAGACCCACCAGTCATAATGCCACCTAATTTTGGTGACAACATAAGGTCAAGGTCGGGATGTTAAATTAGCAAAGTCATCACGTGACCAGAAGTGTGTCAAAATAGCCGACTTTGTCAATTTTTTGGAAAATTGCATTAATTCGTTTAAATATCTTCTTCTCCAGACCCACCAGTCAGAATGTTACCAAGTTTGGGTAACATCAGGCCAGGGCCCAGATCAGCAACAGGTCCTCTGGTCCTATTATTAATTCACAATCTCGTGAGATGAAGGAATCTGGGTCATGGGATAGTCATGAGATGGACATTCAAACATAGATTACATTTTAAGTTAATTAATTATCTCTCCTCCTGGATGGAAAATCAGGGCTGTGTTAATTTTTCCGTATCGGTGTCACGAACCATCATGCCGAGTTTTAAAATGATCTGTTGAGCCACTTCGGAATCGTCGTGGGTGGGGGGTAATGAAAAATTGTTTCTGGAGCCTTCACCTGACTGCCTGAAGGACATCATTGTTGCTTCAACAACTCATCTTCACTCTGTTGTAGATGAGCTAAATAAACTAATGGCAAATAAGAGTGTGTTAATACAAGGATAACAAGTGAAATCCTTCAATACAGCGCGTATGGTGAAGCAAATGAGTACACTAATGTTAAAATATGCAATTTATGCTTTTTCAGTTGAAAGACAATTAAAAAGCGTACTTAATATTTGAAATGTAAAAATCTTGTGATTATTGTGATAAGCACCTTTATATATAAGAGAAGGAATGAAATCGTTCGATACAGCGTGGCAGGGGGCCGCAGAAGAAGAACTTAGCTTTCAGCATTCGGCGATCGGCGTGAAATGCGATGGTGGGCGGAAATGACGTCTTTCGGCGCGAAATGTGATGGTGGGCGGAAATGACATCTTTCGTTCGTTCGTACATGAGGGGCGCGTTTCTTCGTTGTTTTTCCGTCAAGCAATAAATTAAATGTTTTTCACATATATAACACATTGGTTTCACAAATTTCCATTGAGATACTCGGGTATTTCCGTCTAGGTTACGCACTGCCATCTACCGGACGGCCGTCATTGGCTGTCTTGAGGCACGTGGGGGGGGGACACCGGAGACGTGGGAGACGTGGTAGACGCCGGCGGGGACATTTCAAACTCGGTGCAATTGTATACAGCGCACGCGCTGTAAAAATACACCAATTTGAGGAATTGAGAGGTGTATGAGCGAAGGTCGGTATGATCCCCATTTAACGAGGATGTAATGTGTATAATTGGTCCAGTCTTGATCACTGCCTCAACTTGTTTTGTTTCCAGCCTAGTTCATCCTCTTTTACAGACAAATTCCCCTTCATCTCGTGTGAACTTTCTGGAAAATGAGGTAAACAGTCTCCAAGTGGTCGTCGAGATGCGAACCAAGCAACTGCACGATGCTGAGACGATGGTGCAGAACCTGCAGAAAGAGGTAAATGATGTGATGATCATCCTTTTTAGCAGCATCTCGCGTAGCGAACGCTGCTCATAGAGAGCTCGGCGTTCTTCTTCTTCTTCTTCTTGTTGTTCTTCTTCTTCTTCTTCTTCTTCTTCTTCTTCTTCTTCTTCTTCTTCTTCTTCTTCTTCTTCTTCTTCTTCTTCTTCTTCTTCTTCTTCTTCTTCTTCTTCTTCTTCTTCTTCTTCTTCTTCTTCTTCTTCTTCTTCTTCTTCTTCTTCTTCTTCTTCTTCTTCTTCTTCTTCTTCTTCTTCTTCTTCTTCTTCTTCTTCTTCTTCTTTTTCTGACAAAACCTTAATCTCGAGGACTCGGCTCTTGTATATACGAGATCCGGATCTCCTTAAATACTGAGCACATGTACACATCGTCACATAGACGGTGCCTTTTGAGAGCGTCTATCATGAACTTTTAAATATATTCGGACATTTGCTTTAAAGTTTCGAAAAGTTCACGTTACTATTTAAAGATTATTCCATTTATCGTATTGTAATTTCGTAAATACATTCTTTATTTTGTAAATACACGATATATCGTAAATACGTAAAGACATTATGACGCGTTTCGCTATTGGCTTAATCAAGGCCCGTGACAAAATATCGGAAGTTGTTGTTGTTGTTGTTTATTTTTTTAAAAATGTAATTTTTTTTTTTTTTTAGCCGACAAAATCTTTAGGACGCTGCTCTTGGACACATTTGTCCTTGTTCCTTTATGGAGGAGAATCATGTATTTTGGAAGCATGTGTGATTGAGGGTTAATGTGTGTTTTATTGAGGTTTAATTCAATATATTTATATAATTTGTGATAAACTGTGTGTTGTTTGCAGCTGGAAAACAAACATATGATGGAGATTAAAATGCAGGTGTTGCAGCAGAATTACGAGAATGCACGGGCTCGCTTGAACAGGAGCGAGACGAAGGTCAAAGAACTTTCATTTCAATGTCTTTCACTAAGATTTCTGAGCAACAATCATATTTTCAATCACATTGATATTTATGTTCATGATAAAACAACATACTTTCGTTTAAGAACACTATCACAACCAATATTGTTAAAAAGTAGCATTTTATATAAACATATTTATGTTTATATAGCATAAGTAGCATTTAAAATTACTTTTCTGGGAAAATATCATATTGTTGTGGGCCGGGGGTCAGGTGAGAAGACCACTGGGGGGAAAACTATCTCGGCTCCCACCAAACTCCCCGGAATTGTAGGCCATCGCACACGGATAATTCCGTGACGCGGCGGGTCGCTTAACCGACTATAGACGCCAATAACTCAACCACGTGACTTGGGGTCCTGCGTCTAGTTAATCCGGTTCCCTAAAAATAACCACGTGATTTAATTACCGGGCAACACGCCCTCAGTACACTTTGTCCGAACCGGTCACTCCACCGGACCGGATCACTTTACCGGATCGGATGCAGCTGAGCGACACTGCCATGGACGTACCGGCTGAAAGGAACGGATTGTGGGGAATAAAGTCCCGGCTAATCTAGGACTCAGACCATGCTGGATCAATGAAGGAAAAGACAAAAACGAGTAGAGAACATTTATAATAATAATTTATTTTCAATGGGGTGAGTGAAAGTATGTGGTTCAGGGAATAGTTTTATTGGGGTGTGTTGTGCAGAGACAGGGAAGAAAGGTGTGGTGCGGCAATAACAAGCAACTTATGAAAGTGGACGCAGAGCAGACCGAACCCGAAAAGAATAATATCAATCTTGTGCAGACTTACTTGTATAGACAGGTGCCAGGACAAGCACACACACATAGAAACAGAAAACCCGATGAAGGGGAAGTGAAGCAAGACAGGAGAGGAGTTGAGGCTCGGTCTCTCGGTACCTTTGTATAATTGATACACGGTACCCCCCTGATAGCTGGCACGTCGCCTCTTGCTTCGGGCAGCTCGCGTCGAGACCGTGGGCATGAAGAAGGGGCTTGAGTTGGGAGGGTGGAGTTCAGAGCGAGTGTGCGGAGTGGTAGGTGGAACCGGGTGGGTGGGTGGAGTCAGTGTCATGTGTGTGGAGAAGAGGAGGAGTCCAGCGATGACGACAGAAGGAGTCGTCGAGGTGATGACGTACGGAGTCGAAGAACAGCTTCAGCGGGAGGCAAGGCAGGAGAGTGAGAGAGTGAGAGAGTGAGAGAGTGAGAGAGTGAGAGAGTGAGAGAGTGAGAGTGAGAGTGAGAGTGAGAGTGAGAGTGAGAGTGAGAGTGAGAGAGAGAGAGAGAGAGAGAGAGAGAGAGAGAGAGAGAGAGAGAGAGAGAGAGAGAGAGAGAGAGAGAGAGAGAGAGAGGCTCTGACCTTCATAGGCCCCATGGCGTGGGGCCCCCACAAAGTATTGCGTCGTCACCTGAATTGGGCGCTCTGACTGGCCCCGACCCCCTGCACGGCCCGGCCGCGATGGCCGGAAACAGCAACATTCCATTTCCGGCAAGATAACCCCACGCCATAAAAATGTCTTGCTCTGACCTCACGACATGATACGAATCGCCCACACCGAACTCCGCGCCATGAATCGCCCTGCAAGAACCCCCAGGCCATGCCCTGACGCCGCCCAGGCGCCACCGACCAGCGCTGGCCAACGCGCTCGCTCCGTGTGCGCCACGTGGCCCGAGCTGCACAATATGCTTCCGCCCGATCACAGCCCCGCTCGCCGCAGAGGCGAGAAGATGCGCGCCATCCGCGGCCGCCAGCGAGGACCAAAGGTACGATGTTATGGCGAACCCATGCACAGACAGTAAGATGTGTCCATTTGTGCCCTGCTCTGTACGATAAAGTCGCGGGCGGTGCACGGGTCTGCCTTCGAGCAAATTCTGTACAGTGCGCATAGATCCGCCATTACACACGTGGCCAGCGCTTGTGTTTGCCCGATTTTGCGACCGTGTGCGTGGGATGAAACCCGATCGATATAATTAGTCCAGAAATGGGTTGAAAGGAACGCGCCACTTGCGCCTTGCACACTCGCATCCCGCCAAATGTGGCGTGGTTGTCATTTTAATATTGTCGGCCTCGACTGAGGGATCGCTTGAGGACGGGAGCTCTGTGGTGTTTGAGCGCCCTTTCTCAGGTGCTGTTTCTTCCGTCTCCTCGGTACGTGTTCCGTGCAGCGCGGGCGTCGTGTTGAGTGTGCTTTCTATGGAGGGGTGTCCAGCGTAATGCCTGCTTGGCCTTTGCTGAGGACCCATCTCACAGCGAAGGGTGTACGTGGCTCAGATTTCCCTCAGGAATAATCAGAAAAGAAGAGTAGGAATGAAGAAGGAATGGTGTAAGCAAACCGAGCTATGAGATCCTCGCAATGCAAGCCGCTGTTCTCCCGCTAGACAAAAGGGAAGGGACTATCGACATAGTAATGGAATAACTGTCTTGGGACCACTTTATGTTGGATGCGTGCGGTTCCGAGAACCGCAACAATATCATGAAGGTTTTCTTTTGCCATGGAACTGGTACACAATGGACGACTCTTTGAAAAAGAGAAACGGGAATCTCTCACTTCGACCAACAACTGCAAGCAAATGGGACGCCCTGCTTAATGTCCCTCCAAAGGATGACACACTCGTTGGTGCAAAACCTCAGGATGATTGTTTATTGGTTGTTTGTTTTTTCTTGTTTGCAGCAATTCTAAAAAGTACTTGAAGGAGGATGAGGGCATGCACAAGTCATGCACCTGTTCCAAGGCTGATCACCATCGCAGGACAACTCACCATTCATCAGTGTAAGTGTTCATTATTTTTTTATATATCACACCTGGAATCAGACTTAAGTTATCATCTCCCTGCTCCACATTGAAGTGCAGTGGTGGGGGTGGGGGGGGAGCAGGGGGGGGGGGGGGAGATTGACTCTGAGTCACTCCAAATGATACCTGTGCCCTTCATCCTCCGTTTTCAAAATTAATCTTGTCTCTTTGGATAACTTTGTTCACTTTTCCCAATCTCCTTAAAGCACCCCTTATCTCCCATCACCTTTCGATAGGAACATGCAAATGGAAATACAGACATGATGTTGTGAAACAAATTAACATTTCATTGGAAGACCTGCAAATACAACCCGTCACTTTACCGACGAGTTTATTAAGAGGGGTGTGAGAGATGGAGAGGTGTGGGGGAGAGTTAAATGGAGGGGGGGTGGGATGAGGAGGAGTGGAAGTGCAGGGGGTGAAATTCCTGCAAATGTAACAACCAGTTTCATGTCAATCCGGAGACGGCACACACATTGATGAATCACTCTGCCTGTGAAACACCGGGATGACAGTTTGTCACCGAGTTGGAATTTGAACCCAGGTGAGACAGCGAAGAGAGAGAGAGAGTTCTCTCCTCCCTCAAAAACTCGCAGTTCACTTGTCCCATTATTCATTCATTCTAATCCTTTGATTTATTTTCCCTTCCGACCTCTGGGGATGTTCCCACGGAGAACCGAGCCACGGTATCGCTGTGGAAGTTTGGAGAGAACGAAGCTTGCACAGCGTTCTCCAAGTGGCTCAAGCACGCAAGCAAGCACTCCAACAAAATGGTGGAAAAGGTACGGCTGGATTGGCAAGCGACAGCAAGCTGATCGATTATCCACAAAAAGGGAGTTTAAATTAATCCAAACACCCAATTTTCCTTCATGTACTCAGTTTGGGTTCCCTTTGAATGGATGCAAAGCTTCAGGCTTCATGCTTTTGGAGTTCTGGAGGTGATACACACACACACACACACACACACACACACACACACACACACACACACACACACACACACACACACACACACACACACACACACACAAAACTTTGTCATGAGCCATCACAGGGACGGTGGCTGTAACCTCCAAAAGTGTCGGAACAATTGTCTGAGTAGTTCGGGCTGTGGGTGAGCGGACAGACAAACAAATGAAAAATCATTCAAAGAGCTACATTTGGAAAATAGAACAAGGTAGGAGTGAATATTGACTATCAACAAGTTAGAATCGCTTGTTATTCAGATGGGTCTACGTTCAGAAAGGAGCACACAGGCAGAGGAGATTATTCCAGCGATGTGTTTTCACATCACTCCCAGGAGAGGATTTATCATCAGAAACCACCTGGTGAAATTGACATCCTTACTGGACTTCATGGACCAGTGTTTGTTTGTCGCACTACTCCTTCTATAGTCCTGAGATGATTACATTCAGACTTGCGACATATGATCAGCATGACCACAATTTATGCATCGGGGTGTTTTTATATTTGCGGGTGGTCTGGGGGGAGTGGGGAGGGAGAGAGGAATCATATTCTCGATATGAATGTGTATCATGTCACGCTGACTCCCGGTGGAGGAGGGAATTACAAGTCTCCACCATTAACAGTACAGTATTCCCGTCCCCACATTTTCCAGGGAAGTGAGAGGTCTTGAATTACAAGTCGTAGTTATGTTTATACTTCATGCACGAAACCTGGTTGTTGTTTTTTTATGCCAAAATAAAGGTGTGTGTCTGAAGATCGTGCTGCTTGCTTGGCACAAGATCACCTGTAGGGCAGGTACTCTGCTAGTTCAAATAACAAACTTATCAATGGTGCACCTGCAGTGGTTACATCTTGAATTATAATTATTCAGTGACATTAAGGGTGTTTGATTAACCCTGTTGATATGTTGTCGGTTCCTGTGTGGAGCAGCCTTTGATTTCGATACTCATTGGAGAAAACACAAGAAACGTTTCTGATGAAAAGCCATCATGTGACACTTGCTCCGAACTGATGAGGGAAAACAACTCTTCCTCGAGGAGTTATTGGTTTGTGAAGGTGGTAAGAGGGGAGAGGTGGAAGAAGTTAATTGTCTGTCTTGTCTGGTTGTTCACTTCTTTTTTTTTAATCCTGTTGTTTATTGTTGGAGATGAGCTGTGGAAAATGGAGATGTCCATTTTGCATTTGTGTCGAATAACTGGGAATGTGAAGTTATTCATTCCTAATAACCAAACATGAGGAGAACTCCACACCCACAACTCTTTACTCGACTCCACTCACTCAGAAGATGATTGTGAGTGCTGAGGTTCGAGGAAACCTGGCAGAAACTTTTGTCATGCCAAAAATGTTCATGGAGAGTCGATGGTTTTAATGCTGCAAAGAATAATGTCAAATTGTTTATAAAGTTATTAAACCTTGATTCAGCGATTCAACGTTATCGTGGTTTTTCACAGAATGGCTGAGGACATCAACAGGGAGACCAAGACATCTTACATGAACCTGCAAGACTGGAGAACATACCTGGTTTGGAAGAAAGCATGAGGAATCGATAGGGAGCAATTTTTAAGGGCTGGAGGGAGGGGTATGAGAACCAATACGAGAGAATAGAGGTGGAAAGGAATGAAGAACTTAGAATTGGGGATGGTAATTAGATATGGGATTATATTGGAATGTGTGCTACCTGGTCAGGTGGGGGAGGATGGACAAATGAGAGGGCACGAACTGGGACAAAAGTGAGGCAATGGATCTGAGGACTCGACCTCCTGTTGAGTGATAATTTGACCGATATTAACTTTCCTTGACCACCACCTGAGCACACATTGGCTCAAAGTTGCATATGGCTCAGCAATGCAGGCGAGACCGTGGATCTCTGCAGCTTTTGTTTATATTCCAATTGTGTTCACCTCCCACAGAATGAATGCATTTCTGAAAATGCAAAACTCCAAGGTGAAGGCTATTTTCTCAAGTCCTCAATGAAGGAATAGTGAGAGACTGCATGAGAAGGTACAGTCATTTGTTTTCAGAATTATTAATTTTATTTGTTTGATTTCTCTCATGGAAAGTTTCATGATGAAATGTATGTTAATTCCTTACCATAACTCCTGGTTTTATCTTGTACATGTGAGCATCAGAATCACGTACTGTGTTGGGATAGATATGCGTTATGTCGGTAATCGATGGATGTGTCTCCCAACCCACGTCATTTCTCCTCCCACTGTTCTGGTGTGATCTTCGGTTAATGTTCTTTTCAACAAATCCATCCACTGTTCTTTCTGGGGATCCAACAGCCTTTGAAGATGGTTTCTGTTTCCTATAAACCAAAGGGTGTCATATAATTTGTGCTTCGAAATCAGTGAACAACCAAAGTTGTCCGGGTCTTTTTAGAACACCCTAAATGTCCATGACTGTTGATTGTTTGAGGGCCCAAAGTGAGATATTTGAAGACTTTCCGTGTGTTCGCTTGTTCTGTTTCGGGATGTGCATGGGTAAGAGGAGATTATTTTTGATTTTTGTGCTTTTGAATCACACAACTTCAAAACAAATGTACTCACCTGGTCACTTTTATTTGTGTGCGTGGTTCTTTGTGGTTGTGTGCCAATAAGAGGAACAATCGGCATCAGTGGGTCATGCTTTTGAAATTGTAAAGTATCACACGCCAGATCTCGCTCAGTACAAACCAATCAGATTTGGAGTGTGGTGTGAAGCATGACTCCTGATCCGCTTCAGTTTCCCATTGCAAAGGGAACACGGTACGTTGGACCGAGACCCTTTCTTGGAACATCAAACTCGGTTGGCAGTCGTGTCCATTGTTTGGAAGCCCACGAGACTCAGTCATGAATGGACCCGTGGTGTGGCTTCACCCCTGTCGACCAGAATGGGAGTTGAACTTCGGTTCAGGACCAAGGCCGGTGACCAACACAACAATATTGTATCACATCGACTTCGGGCTGAAATATGGGGACTTTGTTTGTGTTCAAAAATAGAACGGAACTCGGTCGAGTGCATTCCTCCACCAGGCTAAATAGTTTACATTTCTTATCCCACTATTTTTGTATCACGGATCTGGATCCGGACCTCCAAAATCCAAGTCTTGTTCTTGTCATTGAACCAACTCTTCTCCCAGATTTTGTCCAAGTCTGTTCCCAACTTTTTGAGATGATATGCTGTGGATCGTTTTAAATCTATCAGTCAATGGTGAAAAATCACTTTTAAAATTCAACAATTATCGGATCCAGATCTTCACCAAAATCTATTCACTTCATTCAAATCCATCCACAACCTTTTGAGATATCCTGTTCATGGGTAAACAAACAGCTAAACAGACAAATGGGGGTGAACACACAACCTCCTCCAACCTTTGTTGTCAGAGATAACAATTATATTTGGAAGCCTTCATGATGTTTTATCAGCAAATCAAATGGTTGGAAAGGGAGGAAAACGTGGCAAATGTGTCCATTTAATTGCAGTAACCTGCTCCTGATATCCTTCACTGACTGAAAGGCCAACATCGGGTCCAAGTATCATTGTGGTTCAAACGCCCTCTTGGTATCAAAGTAGAAAAGTGAGTTAGCATGAACCCATTTCCATCATCATTGATTAATGCCAAATGGATCAACTGGGAAAGTGTATTGATTGTAAAGTTTTGTAAAACTAAATTTGAAAGGTTATGGTATGAAATGAAAATGTATCAAAAAATAATCACTAATTTCCATTCTTTGATTGAAACAGTAATAGACTTGTACTCATTTGACATTGTGAATCCTGCAGGAAACTGTCTTCTGAGAGAGATTTTTCTCATTCCCTCTCAAGAGACAAAATGGAAGAAAAACTTGTTCAGGAGATTCTCCAGCATTCATCTTTCCACCAAACGTGATGAATGAAGAAAAATCTTTTGTTCATTTTTACTTTCCCCTGAAAGCTCATTACAATAATTTCCTTTCTCCTTGGTTGATGGACTTTCAATATTCGGCATTTGTTTTCAATAAAACTGCTTTGATGCATTTGTGAATGTCCCAGACAACAGTGATTAAGCTTGTGTTGGGCCAATCCCTGTGAACAAACTAAAATAAAATCTGTAATGATCAATGTCTGTGTGTCCGATCGTCCGTCTCCTCCATAACTCCAAAACCATGAAACATGGCAGCCACAAACTTTGTATGCATATTCAAGGCACTCCAAGGTGGTGCATGAATGAAATCTGGGGGTTGGAGTTAATTCAAACACCCCTTTTGAAGATAATTTAGGGCGTTCTGATCACAAAAAAACAAAATGAGCCTTCCCAAGATGGTGGCATGCCATCTTGTTCAGCCCTCCAGAGTCTGAAGGCATCATTTACTTTTGTCCTCAACAATTCCTTGACTTGAAACAGGCCACAACGGTTTCTTAATGATAAAGTTCCTCACCCACTTTCCTCACTTCTGTCATAGAATGCTGAGTTAATTCTCATACCTCCGTGGCTTTATTTAATTTCCGCACATTCCATAACCTCGAGAATGTCAAAATCTTCGCCGAATTTCAAAATTTAAACTTCTTTATTGACTTCAGCAGGAGTTCCGACTGCTAACAAGTGTTCACATGTCCAATTTGTACATCGCTTGACATTCCGGGCGTCAATGTGTGCATGGTGTTTATATAACCAATCGGCAATGGCTTGCCAAGCCAGCCATTCCTTAACCGTTTCGTTGGAATGCTTGCTTGAGTGCTTAAACCATGTGGCGAGCACTCTGCAATACTCGCACTGTCACTGAATATATCGATCGACTTGAACAAAGTTCAGGGCCCACTCGCCTGCATTTGATCGTGCGGTGGTTCACTCGCTGAAAATGTGCAATTTTATTTTACATCACGATTCCCCTTTTTGTACGATCTTCTTTCATTCCACGACAAGTCATTTCGGCATCGATTGAAACATGTAGAAAATTAAAATGTTTTGTTTTTAAAAGTTTCTTCAACCATTTTGTTGGAATGCTTGCTTGAGTGGAGTGCTCGTAACATCTCCGGAGTTCAGAAGGCAAAATAAATTTGACGATTACAACGAGTTAAAAATGTTTTGTTGTTAGAATAGCAAAGCAATAAATTGCCACATCACGGTAGGATAGCCGAGAGGTCCACAGGCTCGCTCAAACTCTAAGTTGTTTTGCCTGGGTTTGAATCCCGACCCATCTGTTATCCCGGTGTTTCACAGGCAGGGTGATTCATCAATGTGTGTGCCGTCTCTCATCATCATCATCATCACACCATTTGAAAACCTTTTCCCTGAGCAGGGGTCAGCTTTTTGCAGGCTCCAATCATGGTGCCCTTTCTTGTGGCAATGTTTTTTTTTTACGGCTGGATGCCCTTCCTGACGCCAGTGTGCCGACTCTTAGATGGACATTAAACTGGACGTCATATCTGCTGGAGTACATCCTCTGTCATCTGTTTTGCTCCCACCCCTCTTCCCCCAAACCCTCCCTCTCCATTAAGGACTGACAGTGTAGTTTAAAATTTGTCAGGTGGATGGCATGAGTTTTAAATGGAAACTGGTGGTTAAATAGAAAATGTTGCTGTTTGTGCATGTTTTATTGACTTTCGCTTCCCCTCCCCTCGTGCTGCCTTCCCCACCCCTCCCCTCATGCTTACCTCCTCCCAAAGCATTCTCCTTGCTCCCACCTCCCTCCCAGAGTGTGTTGTGCCGTTTGGTGAGGCGTTGCACTTCCCCAACTTCCGAGCTCCTCCCCCCACTCCTCACTCCCTCCTGTCTCTCACCCCTCTTCTCTAACATCCCTCCCTGCCCCCCCCTCCTGTCTCTCACCCCTCTCCTCTATCAGCCCTTCCTCCCCGCTCTCTCTTTTTAGAAATAACAGCCAAAGTTTTGACCTCAAATCATTGGTGCTTGAATTCTGTGATTTCAAATTTCAAGACAAGCAGAAGAGAATTGAGGATTTTTGAAATTTGGTCCATGTTGACCTATAGATCGCAAAAACAATGGGCTTCTTGTTTACGACTCACTCTACCATTTGGTGAAGATCGGTTTGAAATTGTGACTTGAAGGCAAATGACATCGGCCAGTAACAAATCACGAAATAACCGAAACCAGACACGGCTCTCCAGTGAGGTTTTACAAGAAGATTAAATTCATACACCGACTCCCGTTCAAGGTCCAGATCCCCATCTGGTATCTCAGTGGGACACAAAACATAAACTATTCTGATGTATGGGCTCCACCAAGTGCCTTTCCAGTATTTTTTCTGGAGTTACTTAAATGACTTAATGACAGAAAAACATTAGGAATTTGATTCTGATAAATCGTATCCATTGCCAGGGGAAGTTATAAATGACAATGAATTCGATAATGGGAATGAAAGCATTTCCTTTGTTTGTTCAATTGAAGAATATTGAATGAAAATAAACATATTTAAATGACCATTAACATAATTTAAAGTCTTCATCTCATAGAACTTGTCATATCTGTGTTGCCCAGGGGAATTCTATAAAATATGTATTTACAGTTCCAAAATAAAATCTCCACCCCCTTTCAAGATTTACAGCTTTTGTTGCTTTATGGCCTGGAATTAAATAGCATTAAATCAGACTTTTTTCACCTTTATTTACACATCGTAACCCACAACTTCCAAGTAAAAAACAAATTCGACAAATTAAAAAAAATTAAAATAACAATACAAACCGAGAAGATCTTGTTTGGATAAGTGTCCACTTATAACAATTGTAAAGAAGAAAAAGAGCAATCGGCAATTGCAGACCCTCACCAGGACTTGTTTTCTGTGGTGTTTGTGTGCTGGTGTGTTATTTAATTAATGAGAGACATTATTAGAACTACCACTTTATAACTGCTGGCAGTGGTGACTGGGTACGAAGACGTCTCGCTTTGATTGGACACCTGACCCGAACCCATGACATTTTTTGTTATTATTAAACTGAATTTATAATGGGATTAAAATGAATTCAATTCAAACAAGTGGTGCCAGGCACAACAAATCCTGCCCATTTAAGGCATAAAGTTATTTTGGGGATCAAATTTAAATTTGATACATCCTTAACCGGAATGTTGATTATAAGGAATATTTTAGTCTTAGTTTGAAGTCAATTAAACAATTTTTGACGAAATTATGACCGTAAAATGATTTTGACCTTTTCGTGACCTGACCTTATTTGACCCAAAAGTTAATGGGGTCGTCCGAGTTTCATTACCCACCTGTGGATACAATTTGACAGTGTTTGAGCCAGCCGTTTTCCTGTAAAGTTGTATTTTCGTAACCTGTTTTAGTTTTAATGGAAAATTTGTAATTTTGACCGATGACCATGTCCCCCAAAACTTCGGACCCTACCGATCTTCACAAATATGCATTTTTCATTATTGGAATGGGTAGGATTATAAGTGACAAATATAATAAGGTTCACTATAAGCTTAGTTTGAAGTAAATCAGATCATTTTTTATGAAGTTATGAGCGAAAAACGATTTTGATCTTTTCGTGACCTTGACCTTTGATCCAATTGCACCCAAAAGTTAATGGGGTCGTCCAAGGTTCATTGCCCACCTGTGGATTAAGTTTGATAGTGTTTGCTAAAGCTGTTTTGCCGTAAAGTTGCTAACAGACAGACAAACAAACCGGACAATTACAATATCCCGTTCCCTCCCTCCGGGGGGCGGGATAATAAAATGGAAGACCAAATAGGTACAGCTCTGCATTAGCCTGGTGTTGGCTCAGTGGTTAGGGTGGTTGCTTGGGGTCCTAGGGTCCTGAGTTCAAGCCCCGTTGGCTGCTGAATTAATACACCAGGGGGTTGACTCAGCCTGTCATCCTTCCGAGGTCGGCGAAATGAGTGCCAGTTCCAGTGTGTGTACTGGTAACTGGTAGAGGGGCACTGCATCAGCGACACAGAGGCGCTTCAAGAAATGATAGCTACCCCAGCAGCTGAGCTGCCATACGACCACCACCAGCCCTGCATTGGAGTAATCAGGAGGAACCTGGATAGGATTAGCATTTCAGCTGCGACCCCTCTTCCCTCCAACCCATTCAGGCACAGCCAAGACATTCACCACTAGCGAGAGGGACATATCCCATTTACGTGCAAACCATGAAGAAGCGGACACTCGTCTTCCGCTCCATGCGAAAGATGCTTTAGAACAAGGATTTGAAAAAATTATAAACTGCAAGGACACAGACGTTTTGGTGATGGCCACAGAATTGTTGCCAGGATCCACTTCAGAAATTTGAATGAGAGCAGGAACACTAAAAAACATTCCAGTTCACTTGATAGCTATTCCATCAGAAGTGAAGCAGAACCTGATTCCATCCCATGCCCTCACAGGGTGCGATTCCACGAGCCAGTTCTCAGGGAGAGGTAAAAAGAGTGCCTGGAAGGTCTTCCTGCAACACCCATCTTTGCTTAGTGGCTTGAGAGAGCACGAACTTTCTGAAATGACATTTGGTGAAATTGAAAAGTTCGTGTGCATTTTGTATACAGGGAATGACAACATGGAACATATCAATAAAGTGAGACACCACTTATTCGTCAAGGGAAGAAAGTCACTTGAATCCCTCCTTCCTACTAATGATGCCCTTAAACATCATGTTGAAAGAGCAAATTATCAAAGCTGTGTCTCGAGGCAAGCACTTGAACCCAAACAAGTGCTCCCCGATACAATAACTATAGGCTGGAAAAAGGAAGGGAACACATTAAAGCCAATCCTAACGACACTGGATTCTGTACCAGAGAAATGTCTGCAACTCGTTACATGTCAATGCCGAGGTGGTTGCACAGGTCGATGTGGATGTGCTGCTCATGCTATGCCTTGTATTGCAAGCTGTTTCTGTGGTGGAGTGTGTCACAACTCAAACAACCATGTGGATGAGGACAGCAGCTAGTTATTCCATGGAGGTATACCTCCGTGGTTATTCATGTAGTAGTACTTCTTACACATTCATGTCGGCCAGTACGCCTACCTACAAATGCCTAACATTTTACCACAGGTACTGTACATGTAGTGTGCTGCTGGACCCTTTAGTTCTACTATCCAATCATTTGAATCATAGTTAATTAGTCCGCATTGACATAATGCACTAATTTCACAATACATGTAGGTACTTGTCAGATCCTATCAAGGCATATGACTAAAATTAAGTAATTTAGGATTCAAGGGGTCCAAATTCCTCCCTTTCCCCCCCGTCCTTGTATCCACTTACATCTTCATCTCATAGGGCCCAAATATGCAAACTATATTAACTGTGGTATCCATGTGATCACTGCTGAAAATAAAGTTGACAAACCCAAAATTCCGATTTTTCGGGAAAAAGGGCCCAACATTGACCCTCTTTAATTCATACCCCTTTTAAGACTGAGTAATGGGAGTTTTTTTCAGAAAACTGCCCATATGTCTACTTTAAAAGAATATTTGTTTTAAAGATCTATATTGAATATTAATATTTATTCTGGGGTTTAAACTAAGCAGTAGCCTAAATTTAGGGGTTTTAAGGGTCACATGACGTTTTGGACCCTGGAACCCTTAATAATCACCCCATTGAAATGTTTTTACTATCAACTTTTAGCTAATGTTTGTAGCTACAAGATAGGTAGTCATTTGATGATTTGTGATTATTGGCTAATTAGTCATGAGCAATAATGTAAACCCACACCCCACATTTTGGACAATTTTCCAAATTGTGTTTTTTGGGAAAAGAGTTAATTTAAGACCCTTTTCAGAAAAATCTGGGGTGGCATCCACCAGGGTCCAAAGCACCACCCCATGGCCTAACTATCCATGGTGGATGCCAGCTTCTAATATAAAATGATTTTAAAATGTTATCCAGGCCTCTTTTTTCACTTCGCCTCCCTACTAACAGTAGTCTCACCTGTGGTGAAAATGTCATCGCAATCCGACAAGCGGTTGCACAGAAAAGAAACCCACTAAAGTTCTATGCAGGCAAATAAACAAACAAACCGACCCAAATGTAATACCCTCTCCTTCGGCGAGGGTAATTCGCTCAGGTGTAACAATCACCTTCAAAATTACATACCATGTTAATTGGCCTCCACCTGTGTTAAATTGTCGTGACTGGTGGAGTACCCACCCAATGGGTGATCTAGTTCCAAGTATGCAACATGTTTTTCTGACACATACCTTTCTTTGGGCGGTGTATACACGACTGACAGCTCTGTTTAAATACAAAAAAAAAACATGGGTTATGTGCATGAAGCAAAATCATACCTCCTGATCATTCAAAACACCTCACTGCATTGGAAAACGTGGGTCAGGTATACTGTAAATAGACATACCGGAAATGGGGTCGCTTGTAATACCCTCCCCCACCTAGAGGCGGCGCTACGACACATTTACAAAGAGAATTTGCATCCTCCCCTCACGACCACCGGAAAAGATAAAGCCCCCCTCTACATTAGATATGGTCATGCTGATCTTCTGTAACAAGTCTGGATGTAATTGGCCCAGAACTGCAGGAGTAGTTGCATGAAAAATAAACAAACACACATACACCGGTTTGGGAATTATATAAAGGATTCTGATTATTTCCGAATAAAATCAGCTGTTGCAAAATGTTTCCTCTGCTGGGTGGTGTATTTCACAGCAAAGACTCAACCACGAACATCAAGGAGCTTTCAAAAGACCTTCAGGATAAAGTTGTGGAAAGGCACAGATCAGGGGGATGGGTATAAAAATATTTCAAAGGCCTAGAATGTCCCTTGGAGCACAGTCAAGACAATCATCAATAAGTGGAAGGTGTATGGTTCCACCAAGACCCTGCCTAGATCAGGCCGTCCAAGCAAGGAGGAGACTGATCAGAGAGGCCACCAAGAGGCCAATGGGAACTTTAAAAGAGCTACAGGCCTTTTTGGCAAAGACTGGTCACTGTGTGCATGTGTCAATATCCCAAGCACTCCACAAGTCTAGCTTATACCGTAGGGTGGCAAGAAGGAAGCCATTACTCAAAAAAGCCCACATTGAGTCCCATTTGAGGTATGCAAAAAATACACACTGGAGATTCTGAAGCCACGTGGCAAAAAGGCGTGTGGGCTGACAAATGTAAGATGCAAATTTTTGGCCTAAATGAAAAACGTTATGTTTGGCGCAAACCCAACATAGCACATGTTGCACATAAAACAACATAGCACAAGTAAGGAGGGTTGTTGAAAGAGTGTGGGGGATTGCAGAATAGCGAGGAGAGGAGAAGACTCTGTGGTGCTCAGGGAGAGGGGGCAAGAGAGGGGGCAGAAGGCAGTTGAGGATATGAGGAGGTGGAGTGATGAGATGGTCGTGATATTGCAGGGGAAGGAGGCAGATTTGTGGATGTGAGGGGAGGCAACTTTGAGAAGGGTGAGTGAGGGGGGTGAATGTTGGGAGAAGGGTGAATGGAGAGAGTTGAGGGAGAAAGGTGAGGGGGGACTTTTTGAGAAAGGTGAGAAGGAAACTTGGAGGGAGAAGAGTGTGATGGTTGCTGGAGGGAGAGAGGGAGGTTGAGTTGGCTCTGAAGTTGGGAAAAAAAGAATGGTTGATGGAAAGCGAACATTCAAAGCAAACTGGGGTTCTTTAATTCTTAGGTCAAAAATGTGATTAAAGACCTTTCTGGATGGATGCAATAAAGGCGAATTAAGAGAATGGAGAGATGAAACGCTGTAACAGTTGGATTTTTCAGGCAAGGTATGAAGGAAAGGTCGAATTGAAAGCAGTCTGTTGAAATGGACGAGTAGTGAATTATAATACGGTAATGAGAACCACACGTGTGAAATAGTAAAATGAAGTATTATTAGAGATTGTTTTCATTACTATTATTTTTTGAGAGTTTTCATCAGATTAGGTAATGGAAAGGTTGCAGAAAAAATGGTGAGGTGAATGGTGAATTTGGACTGGTAAACGCAGAGGGTGGAAACAGATCGCGTGGTTACGGGAGGTGTGTAGTCAAAAGTGAATTAATTTATTTTAAATAAGGATTGCTTAACATTTAGAAAAGGGAAGGTTGAAGTAAAATCGTGGATGTGTATGGTGTATTTGGAACGGTAAACGCAGAGTGAAGCTGCTGGGTCGATGAAAAGTATCAGGAAGAGGGTAGAGAGAGACACGTGGTTTCAGGAGGTGTATAGATCAAAAGGATACAAGGAAAATTATTAGTTTCTGATGGATTTTTGATTAGGTAAGTCTGGAATGGGAGGTTGAAGGAAGAAATAGTGAAGGTCATGGTGAGAGTGGGTCAGCTCAAGTAGAAGAAAGATGACGTGCCAGCAGGAGGAAGAAGAAGAAGCAGGATCGGAACTCATGGGTATGCAGGGAGGAAGGTAGTTTTTTTTCCTTTAAATTTAAGACAAGAAACAGAGTGTTTAGTTGGGAGAGCTGGAGAAAATAGGAATTGAAGGTAATAGGGAGAGAATACAAATAAAAATGATTGTACACCAAGAGGAGAAGGATGGTAGGCCTCAAGGAACCCAGTAAGACAAGGTCGACGAGAACTCGCAAAATAGCACGATTTTTGAAACAAAACCGAACTAGGAACACACCGTAACATGTAGGTGAGAAAATAAAGTTGAACGGGACAAAAATCGACTGGAAAAATAACTGAGAAAGTCGGCAGAGACCCCTGAGAGAACCTGCTGTTGCTGCAAACCCAGAACCGGAGACCATCAACATTTGTCCATAGTTACAGACATACTCATTCCAGTTGCCCATGGATTTTCAAATCTCAATGTTACACAGGTCAATAAATTCCTTATTTGGATCTGGATCCTCATGAGGGATTTCTGTTTGAATAAACATCAGTGGTGGTGGTGTTTCTTTTTAAACAATAGCCAATCAGCGAAGGCAATGCCCTTGTGGTGCACTTGAAAAATATTATCAATACCACAAGTAATATCAGTCCCATAAAAATCCAGTGCAAAAGTGTTTTTTTTTTCCACTGTCGAGGCACGTGTGAGAGCTAACACAGAACGTATAACAAGGGGAGCAGGAGACAAGAGGGGCAGTGTGGAAGAATTCAGATATTCTGTCGGAGTCTGAGACCATTTATTAAACAACAAACATGCGCATGGAGAAAGAAGGAAAAACAAGACAAGCAAGATCAAACACGACCCTCTTTCTGCCCAAAATGCACACAACAATGCTCTTTATACTATTTTGACAGGAAAAATAGGGAAGGGTAAGAAATCTGGCAAGATTCAACTACGGGAAGGGCTGACAGGCACAAGGAAAAATAACGAATAACTGCAACACATGACCACTTTGGGTGGGAGGGGAAAATAGACACACTCAGGACAGTTTGCAGATTCAGTGCTAGGTCAGCCTTGAAAAAATGATGATAAGTTTGGGAGGAAAGGCAGAGAGTGGATGGAAGGAAGCGTGAGCTCAATACTTTGAACATGCATTCTCAAAACACCTCGCCTGTTTTCATTCAGCGAGCAAGGCCTTTTCGATCAAAAGCCAATATCGAGTTATTTCATTTTCCTCAGACAACAAGGCGTCTGTTGCAGTAGCCTTCCAGGAGTTATTTAATTTCCACTAGACAATGGGGTGGTGGCAGCAAGACATTCTTCTCTTCAGCAGCTTGGCAGTTCCATTTAAACATTGGAGATACTAGTATTGGTTATATGTATTACAGTGAGATAAAAGCACATCAAATTGAATAAGATACAATTCTACTTTACTTGCCTATTCATCAACATCACTATGGAGGTTAAAAGACTGTCAGGGAGGGGGGAGGATTTACTGACAGTCATTTGACTCCAGTACAAAAGTAAGACCTCATTTTATACTGTGTTCAATTAAACAGTCCCAGCAACAAGTGAATATGATTAAAAATAAATGAACATAATTATTTTTTTACTTCCACATTCCTCCCTTTTGTCCTATTAGGACAAATTTGAATAATTCTGTTACACGTGATCACCATACCCCGTTTCAAAAGGAGAAAAAGAGATCCCTTGCATAAGTTCATCCACAATAATGGTAGCGAGCGCTCATAGGAGAAGAATGCTGGATGACAGCCATCTCGATAGAGCCCCAGTCGGGTTAATGGGCATTTCCACCTCGTCCACAGCCTGTTCATCAGTAGCTGTCACATGTTGTAAAGGCGTGCCACCCGAGGCTGAAAGACAAGTGGGTCAAGGGTGTAGATCGAGCAGCACCCAACGGGAAGCAGTTTAGGCGCTCCTTCAGCCGCAGAGGAGGGAGGCCCCGGCTGGTATGAGCTTGGGCCCGACACTGGGTTGCAGATGACTTTGAAGGAGACAAAAAGGACTCGAGATGTGACCCAGAGATCCAGCCACAGCAGAATTTGGAGCCCTGAAGCAGCAGTTCGTTCAATGAACTTCGTTCCGCGAAAGCGAGCTATGCACGGCGGAGGCAGTCGTGAAGGCCCGAACCCCCCCCCCCCCACCCCCACACCTTTGGGCACACGCTGCACATGCATCTCCGTATGGACCTTCATTGTGCATTTTGCTTTCATGGCAAGTTCACAATGCACCTGCAGAGCAAGGGTTTGCGAGTATGGTTGGGGTTGCTCTGACGGGCTGGTGCCATGCAACGGAGACGTTAAGTCTTTGCCTTGCCAGAGTTTGACTTATCTAATCTTATCTTCAGCAGGGTTTTTTATTTTTATTTTAACATGCTCATCTTATCTCCTCCAGGAAGGGGGTCATGCCATGATCACGTGATTGCCCAATTGCCCAAATCTGGGTTCTTCCCATCGTCCAATCTTTCGGTGGAAGTTCTTCTAAAGCTTCGTTAAGACAAAATTGTATACTGCATAGTTCAACTGCTCTCAATACTCCGGAACAAACAAAATCAAGGTTAAACACCGATGAATTAAATTAATCAATAAAGCCTACATGGGCATTAATTAATCAATAAAACTGACAAAGGTCAGTTTATAGAAACATTTGTTCTTTGTTACATGATGTATCAATTTAAACTTCGATGACATGTCACAATCTGAAGAAATACCAATTGCACATATAACATTCCTTTTCTTGTGTTTAAAAAACATATTCATATGTACTTTTACTTGTGTGGATGTTATCGTTACAATATGCAGCTGATGTACAAAGGAAGTACATCCTCAGAGTGAGTGGAAAGAAGTGAGTGGGGGCCATTGCCCATGAACATCCCTTGATTACAGTGACCTTACTTAATCATAGTGATCCTGCACAGAAAATCTTCATGTGGTTCATTTCTAAGTACCACTGCAAAACCGGTCAATTCAAATAAGCAAATTGATATCAAAGCTTTCAAACAAGCTACAACCAAAACTATTGCAAGTACAGTTAGCAACCCTTTCAACAAGTAATGGAGGATATGGACTCCCCATCCTCCAAGGATATGTTTTAACGATGAGACTATGCCCCACCAAAACTCCAAGTAGTCATGATATTTCACACTTTCTTCGTGTATTTTTAAAATTAAGTTTGCTATATTTCCATGCTGATCTCGGCACATTCATCATTCCTTTACAGTTAGCTTGTGATTCCCAATTTTATAACATTGACCAATTTGATGATTAATTTTGTAACATAGACCCTCCTTCAATATAATAACTCAACTTAACAATAAATAACTCAACTTAATACTTTATCAATTCAATCCATAGTAACTTTTGCCGGCCCTTAATTAAAAGAGCAACTCGTATCATGAGATCCAGAGCTACAGTGATTGATAATATATTAACCAATCAAAATGAGTTACCATTAACCAGCGGTGTGCCTTGATGCAATATAACCAATCATTTACCTTCTGGATGACCAGTGTTCTAAATTACTGGTTTAAATTATACTGGCTGTTTTAAAGGTGCAGACTCTAATATTTTCACTTCATTTTGACTCATAAACTCCACAAATTCTGATCTATTTAAGGTGTTAAATAAAACAAATTGAGAGAATACTCTGTCACTTGAAGACCCTAATGTAGCTGATAATACATTTAAATTAAGATTACAAGACATATCATAAATGTTTCCCAACCTGCAATTCCAAAACAAAACTGTTAAACTAAAGCTCGGATGATTGACGTGCTGCCAAAAATCGATCAAGCACAAGATGAGGTTGTACAAAAATTCCTTCATGTACTTTCAACTGATAACGAATTCAAATTAAAACAATTTTGAAAACAAACAATCTGTTGACAAGACAAGCAAAACAAAATCACCACAAAAAGAAGCCCTCCCAGTAAAACTCAAATACCAAAGGAACCTGGTCTATAATTAACCCATTAATTAACCAAAAGAAGCATGAAGATTTGAATGCCATAATGAATTGTAATGAAGAAAAGAAACAATCAACATTGAAAAATCTTTTTCTTTTTTAAACTTTACTGAAATGGATCCTTAGAAAGCTAAATTCCACCAGGTCAAGTTGATTTTTTTTTACTGTTATTTGAACGACCATTACTTGAATTCTAGTAAGGCCCATTTTTAATGAGCCAAATCCAAAAGTAATCAACTCAGTTACCATACACATCCCCCCACGAGTTGCCAACTCTCCCCCATGTTTATGTGTGACCAACCCGGTAGGTGTGTGGAAATCACTTTTCTGATTAATATATAAGCAAACATTATCATGAGTATCACTTGTCGACCATGGGAGTACCCCCAATCTCTACCATACAGATCAAAATATACTAGTGTGCTGTTGGATGTAAATAATTCAAAGCTGAGTTGCATATTGATATATTAATTAAACAGAAATAATAAAACAGAAAACAAGAAAGACATCATAAAGGAGTCTTTTTTTTTGTGTCTCTTTTTTTCGTTTCTTTCTTTTTTTCCCCAGGATTCCCAGTCTGTGACTTCCTTTGCAGTGAGAGGAGTGACTCCATGCGGCTTGGCCTTGACTTTTTACAGCAGTGCGAGTTGTCGAGCTGCAAAACTTGACAGTGCCCCCAGATCATTTTTGCTGCAGAGCTCTTTCTAATGAGTCTTTTTAGACAAAGTCACCAGGTTTGAAGCCTTAGCAGTCAGCGGTGGCTGGCTTCTGGCAATGCTTCCTTCACCTGCACAGAGAAACTCCTGACAGCACAGTTTAAGGCAATACAAAACATTAAATTGTATCATCTATTCATTTTATATTTCATAGAAGTTTCCCAGTTCATTTTATTATTTTGGAACCATCAATCAAATTTGCAACTGGATATTGCCCATAAATCTCTTCCCGCGGTATTAACAGCTGCTTGCAAAGCAGGAACATCATCAAGAGAAGGACCAATTTTTTTAAAACATATGTTGCAAGGAGATTGGTGTTAAAACATATTGAGACACCAATAGGGAGTTTTGGAAAATGGTTGTGACTTTAAACTTGTCTGTTTGAGCATTTACCCAAGAATCATCATTGAACCCATCTGTGGGGTCATCACACTTGATAACTGCAATTGGGAAGGGCAAAAGGATTGCCAATAACAAGTTAGCAATAAACTGACCATTCTTTACCGGAGTGCCGGTGGATGTTATAAACCCTCGTTCACACCTCAAGGCACCAAAATCATCCACAATGCCATACGCACGGTGCGAATCAGTGTAAATCAACACAATTTGGCCTTTTGCTAAGCAACACGCAATAATTAAAGCAAAACATCTCAGCTTGCTGGGCTGAGCAATTTCCTACTTTAGAAATCACATTTACAGAGAACAATGGTCCGTCAACGTAAAATTTGGTAACGGGTGTCTCGTCACCGAGCGTGGCAAACACACGCTCCAACATGACCATCCACAGTGGGAAGGAGAGAGGCAGGACTCGATGATGAGCACAGCTGAATTGTAACACTCGGCATGGTTGTTAAAAACAAGTTCCCATACAGCAACCCGCGAGGCCAACAAACGCCAATCACCCGAACATCAGAAGGACACGCAAGCATGCACTCAGTCATTTACAGCTCTTAAGTCCTGAACAAAGCGCTCTTTAATTTTTTCTTCTCATAACTAGCTTAGTTTTCGCTCACCCACCCCAAGCAAAGGATATCGTGGAATCTTTAAGGTTCACAAACTAATGCCAGCCTTTCCAACTTGACCCCATCTGAAATATATTTTGCAGTCACAATTTTAATTTCACAATTTAATCAGCATTTCCATTTCACAATCCAAGACTGTATGGTGTTTCCAAGATCAATCAAATTGACTAACAACCTGTGGCTCCTCCACATGCATGAAGATGCACGACATAAACACATGTAACTCAAATTAAAGCAGCCATTCGAATGTGAATGTGGATGCGGAAAATCCCCGAATTATTATTCCACAGATCCCAATGCGATTTTTTTGTATATTTAAAAATAAATCCATCTTATTCCCCACCCCACAACATGTCCGAGTGCAGAAACTGTTTTTTTTTGGGGGGGGGGGGGGTTCTGAGTCTAAAATATATTTCAAGCATCGAACATGATATGTAGTCACACTTAAACAGCAGACAGAAGGGATCACCGGTCCGCATTGCACTCTCGCACGAAAGGCATTATCATCCATTTCTTTTTAAAATCACATTGCACAACTAATCGCTTGCCCAGCTAAGAGTCAAACACCTCACAATTCCAACACAAACACTTCGCAGAGCCTACGTGTAATTAATTTCCACACTGTGCCCGCGATAACTCGCCTCCTCCTCACGAAGGAAACGTCCACATGGCAAAAGCTTGGCTAAAGTTTATTTGCATATTTATCCAATGATATTCATAAATCAATATTTTAACCCAAATTTTTCTTCACCACTTGATGTACTTGCTTCACACATCAATCATTATAAGAGGTATTTGCCCTGGTTATGTCTCGTAGTTATTAATTCATGCCAATCTTGCAGCAATTCCATAATTCTCATTTGAGTTCGTTATTATTTTATGCATTATATGCAAGGAATTTTGCCTGCAAAGTATACTCCTCTGCTTGAGTCAATAAAGCCCATGTTTGTTATTGAGTGCCTGTGCTACCGACTCAGCTTCCTGATCAAGGGTTTTTCTGGGTGGTTTGCCATTGCCTTCCCAGCAGTAGTTTGGGCAGGAATTTCAATTTAACATCCATCAACTAATGTCGGAAGACAGCACGCCTAGTTTAACGTCCATCAGAGGGATGATGCACACATTCATGAATCGCCCTTCCTGCTAAGTTAAAAGCTGGGTTGAAAACACACACACACACACACACACACACACACACACACACACACACACACACACACACACACACACACACACACACACAATTTGTCACGGGCCATCGCCATGATGACGGCGCTCGGTTACAGAATGAAGCCTCGTGTTTGTGGAACTCCTTGGAGGGCAAACTAGTGAAGGAAAATGGGGGCATTACTCCCCACTCCTAAATCTGCATCTGGATTCATCACTTTTTGAATGAAATAGAGGGTTTCAGCACCCATGATGCAGTGCTCAGACACCATATTGTTTGGCAAACTAATCAAGCGAGAAAAGGTAAACAACACCTAACAAGGCCAAAGTATTAGTGAAACCCTCCATCGCAGTCAGTGAGACTAACGAGATAACCGTGCTAGATTGCACAAGAACTGATGCTATCGTTGCCAGGGAAGTGAATACAACCAACAAGGCAGCGCGCATGGCATTATGGGATAGCTCTGAAACCCCTATATTACCAGTGGATGGAAAATTTCCAGATATCACGTGGACAATAAAAAGAATGGATGTGAAATGGATCCTCATACATGCTGATGCACACTTTTAATGCACACCCGCCTCTACACATCACATTTTAAATCACAAAAAAGGATTAAAACATTGGGCAGGGTTTAGGGACTTGCCCGTCCGACCAAACAATGAAGCGTGCTCGTTTCTGGCCGGTACTTGGGAAACTTTACCTCTCAATATTATGTCACCAATGAAGAAAAAAAATATGACGATCGCAGGATCATTGGGAAACTTGAGTATCCAAATAGATGCATGGAAGATCTACTTTAGTTAGAGTGCAAGCATCTTTAAATAATACTGTTAAATCCTCTACGAGGACCCACTCGCATCTTTTTCACATATTTTCACAATGTAAGGGAAGCGGTGAGCATTCAAGGTCAAATGCACCCTGCCCTTCCCGCCACTGCCGGGTACAGCGCGATCATTCACTGCGTGGGAACACACCAGAGAAAGACCCCACTACATGGTGTCCTTCTCGGGGCCCCCCTCTTACATGAGCTCATTTGCAGTGTGAAGAATGATGGATCCATGTTGGTCTCCATTCGCATTTTACAGCAGTACGAGTGGTCAACAGAATTTGGTACAGCCCAATTCACTTTGGTTGTAACGTGTTCTTCCTTCTGAACAGATGATTCCTTGTGTACTTTAATGAGCACGTTATCTCCTGGACTAAAGTCGTGACAGTCCTCAGCTGCTGCTTCTGGCAATGCCTCCTTTACCTGTGAATGAAACACACTCATAGTATTGGTTAATGCAACACAAAAGGAAAGCATTGTATCATGCATTTGGTGTCTGTCCATTTCCTTTATGCTCAAAGGTGCGGGGGACATGTTCGTCCCATCTCATGGGGTGAAAGTCCTGTTTTCCTACATGGTGTTGAGCACATCACCATTAGTGCCAAAGGTATAGCCTCTGGCCACTTAATATTGGTCTGTTCACAAATTTTGGTGAGTTTGTTCTTCAAAATTCCATTGTGGCATTCTACCACTCCTGCAGATTGGGACAATGACAAATACATGTTTGTACCCATCTGAATGTGTGCAAGC
The DNA here is from genome assembly GCF_056783735.1 of Eptatretus burgeri. NCBI lineage: Eukaryota > Metazoa > Chordata > Myxini > Myxiniformes > Myxinidae > Eptatretus > Eptatretus burgeri. The sequence continues at coordinate 26,888,501 of NC_140961.1, forward strand.
GGCCCTGATGGTGGTGGATGTGCTCTTTGGGCAGCCTGATGCCCTTCACCTCAGTTATGCTTTTGGCAAATCAAACATATCTTACAATATCGTTCTGCTACCACCATGAATCCAGGAGCATACCAGGTTTCACAAATGATATTCCACCACCCCCTTGCTCCTATGGCCAATCCCATGCACCAAACAAGCAATCCATGGTAGCATTGCCTTTGGTGCCACCACTCACTTATTCTTTGTCCAAAGCCCGAGTCATTGTCGATCTCACATCCTGCATCACGCCAAGATTGTCTCTTAGACTTGTCCACTGCACCCTGTAAGTGTAGGGTGCAGTGCACTCGGCCACTGCACTGCACCCTGTACGTCGTTAATAGATGGAGAATTCTCTAAAGTCTTAGCTACAAGCTGGGATGTGACCACGGCGATTGGTGATCTTGCAGCTATTTTTGCGGCGTTATCTGCCATGGCATTTCCCTTAGCAATGCTATCGCTCCCCCTCATGTGTGCTTTACATTTAATAACTGCAATAGCGGAGGGAAAAACGCAATGCTTCGAGTCGGTCTGAAATTATTTGCGGACGTCATGTATCCTCATTCTTTCCATCGTGTTCTAAAGTTATGAACAACGCCGTAAGCATACATTGAATTGGTGTAAATTGTGACAGATCGATTAGGCATTAGATGCTGATTTACATGCCCGCATTAACACGACGAGTTCTATCAGTTGTGCGGAATATGCTTTTGGCAATTTTCCACTCTCTACCACTTCTGAGTCTGTACAGATAGCATATCCTGAGAGCAGGGAACAATCATTTGCACTCGAAGATGACCCATCTACATAGAGCAGCATTTCCAGGTTTTCCAAAGCGACATCTGTTAAGTCTGGTTGTGGCATGAGCATATGCATCACCACCTCCTCACAGTTATGCGGCTCCCCTTTGTCCTGTGTTGGCAACGACGACGTGTGATTTTGCAAGGCACACCTTCAGATAACTGTGTGAATCACAGCCATTAGAACAAAGTCATAAGTTGTTGCCCTCGAGGTGGACAAATGTTGAGTTTTGGCCTGTAAAAGGACAGAACCAACACAGTGTAGGACACGCAAAAGCAAATGAGCACCCAACACAATGTCCTCAGTTTTTTGTACCGCATACGAGGTGGATGTCACAGCCCGCAAACAAGGAGGGAACCCCAATGCCACGGCATCCAATTTAGTGCTGTAATACGCTATCGTGTGCATTTTCCCCATCTGGTTGGGTGAGCACTGCTTGATCAAATCTGCCTTTCTCATGAGAATAAAGATAAAATGTTTTACGATAATATGGCAATCCCAACCCCAGTGTGGATGATAAAGTCACTGACCATCTCAAAGGCTTTGTCTGCTTCATTTGTCCATTTCTGGGGCGCTATGTATACCAATATCAAACAATGGTCTGGTCAAGATAGCATAATCAACTATACACTGTCTACAGTATCCCGTCATCCCAATAAACGATCTCATACCCTTTTTTGTTGTCTGTTTTGGAAGCTCCAGAACAGCTTGTATTCTGTCAGAACAAAAGACCCACTTTTATTCTGTCAGATGACATGCGGCAGGTATTTCCTGCAGGTATCAGAACAAAAGACCCACTTTTATTCTGTCGGATAACAAGCGGCAGGTATTTCCCTCCAAAATGTGCCCGAGATATTTGACCGTCTCTTGATAGAATTGCAGCTTGTCTTTTGACGCTTTGGGTTCCTTTGGTGCCAATGCATGTCAGACATGAAATCCTTCCTCTTCTCCAATGGCTTGATTTCCGATCATCAATTTGGTTTCAGACGAGGTCACTCTACCCTGGATATGCTGCTTCTGCTCTCCCCTCAATGGATGGAGGTCCTCAATGCCAGACAAGAAATCAGAGCCATATCCCTGGATATATCACGTGCTTTTGACACAGTCTGGCACCCTGCCCTACTCACCAAACTCTCTTCCCATGGTGTCCAAGGCCATCTCCACTCATGGCTCGCAGACTTCCTCTACTGTCGCAGTCAACGTATGGCCCTAAATGGAGTTGTTTCATCCCCCCTTCCTGTCAAGGCTGGAGTTCCTCAAGGTAGCGTTCTGGGCCCTGTTCTTTTTCTAGTTTTCATCAATGATCTCTTCGACTCTGGATAATCCTCTATATCTCTTTGCTGATGACTCCACCCTCTGCCGTACCATCTGTCATCCCTCAGACCAGCAAGCAGCAGCTTCTTCGCTCACTGCAGATCTGGATAAAATCACAAACTGGTCCAACACGTGGAACATGTCTTTCAATCCAGACAAATCTCACACTCACTATGTCTCTTCGAAAGGACCGTTTAGAAAACCCCCCTCATCCACTTTTTCAACAATCCTCTGGAAGAAGTCTTTTCTTTCAAGCTTCTCGGTCTCACTATCTGCCATGACCTTTCCTGGGAAAGTCACATTTCCAACCTCGCCTCCAAAGCCAGTCGCCGACTGGGAATCCTCCGTCGTGCAAAGTCCTTCCTCGGCCCACCTGAGCTCCTGACCACTTACAAAGCTTTTGTCCGTAGCCTGATAGAGTACTGCTCTCCCCTCTGGGCTGGTGCTCCTGCCTCCCACCTTTCTTGGCTTCACACTGTCGAAACCAGGGCATTTAGGATCATCGGCATCTCCCACAATGAAGCTGTCTTTGGGCCTCTCACTCAGTCACTGCAGGTTGGTCGGTGGTCTTTCTGTCTTCTACCGTCTCCTCTCCAGCCTTGCCCCCCTGCTCTCTCTGCGATTTGTCCCCACCACATTTCCACAGGGCGCTCAAGGTCCGCCAACAACCCCCTTCTGGTAAACGACCAAAATCTCGAATCACTGCTCACCTTCACTCTTTCATTCCTCTTTTTTCCCGCCTTTCGAATAAACTTCCTCACTCTATTCTTTCCCATTCTTCCCTCCGGGCTTTCAAAACAGCTGTTCACCACCACCTCTTATCATCCCCCATCCAAATCCTCGATCTTTTCTACCCCCGATAATCCACCCAAGCCCACTTCCTTCAATTCCCCTGCTTTCCTTCCTGAACGTCCCTGTAATGTCCATCTTCTCTTCCCCATGTTCCCTGTCCCATCCCTCTCCCTTCTACAGATCTCCTAATGTGTCTGTTCCCCACTGTTTTGTCCCTCCCACTCCTGCCCCTCTTGTCTCATGCCCCCTTGCTGTGCATTGTGTGTTAGCTCTCATACGGGCCTCCACAAGGTATACAAAAAAAAAATATGCGGTTATAAGCATAAGTGTGTCCTGTTCATACGAGCTTCCTCTGTTGTGGAACAAACGAGCAAATCATCAATGCACAGTCCAAGCACAGAATCTCCCGGGAATCTTATGTCATTCAAATCTTCCTCTATTTCTTGGAAGAACAGCGTTGGGCTCTCTGTGTAACCCTGCGGGAGCACAGTCCAAGTATATCACCGTCTCTTACAGGTAAACACAAACAGGAACTGTGAGTCTGGTTGATTTAGCATTGAGAAGAACGCTGAACTCAAATCAATGATGGAGTACTGGAGTTACCTTCCCACATTAATCTGTCCCCATCCAATCACCACAGCTACATTCCACAATAATTCCTAATCAATTGTCGGCTCTTTGATCTTAATGCAGTAATCATTTTGCCCTCTGTCCTTTGCCCTGTAGCCCGATGCCACCACCAAGGTTAGATGTAGTGTTACATTTTGGGGCTGGTTCCACATCGTACTTTGTTCGTTAGATAATTATACCTCGACTCTCAGCCCCTCTGTCCCCAACCATACAGATTTTATTTTCACATCAAACTGGTCACCGAACTGTGATGATGCACGTTTCTCAAAAATTCATTCTCTCCGGTATTGTCGTAATGTACTGTGCAATGCAACGATTCCTTCCATTGGGATGCATCAATTCCATGCCTTCCAATCCAATCTGCTATTTCCTCCACACAGCCAGCTAGTGCACAAAACTCCTTGTTCAATTTAAATGACGGAGCTGGATCGTGTAATCCCCACCAATACATTATAGGTCCCTCGGTGCATTGTATCAAGCTCAATACCTGTTTACTCGACTCCTGAGGCATGTTTAAGAATATGCCGCCCTGCGTGCATCTTACTGAACATCCCAATCGACATAATAAATCTCGTCCCAGCAAGTTCACCGGTGAACCAGTCGCAAATAAAGAAACATGATGCTCTGCCAATGGTCGGCCATTGTTACACTCAAAACTCCAAGGGACCTTGCACCGTGTCCTAACATCAGTTTCATAGGATTTACAACACCGCAACAAAATTGGAACAAAAGTTTATGGACCCCCGGCTCCTCCCAGACACAAAGCCTCCATGTCAGGAGACGGCACACGCACTTCGACGTCTATCCGAGGGACGGCACACACACACCGATGAATCACCTTGCCTGCGAAAAACCAGGATGACAGTTTATAGTTAAATCTACTTCATCTTGCTGACATCGTATGTGTATTCGTCTCCCTCCCTTGACCAAATGCACACTCGCTTCGAAGCTGTCTCGCCTGAGTTTGATTCCTGACCTAGTATATCACAGGGATTACATTTAAGGAAACTCTACCTGTCAATATTATGTTACTAATGAAGCAAAAATGGCCATCATAGAGTCATCGGGCAACTCGAGCATCCGAAAAGATGCAAGGAAGACCCACTTCGTTGAACGACAAGCACATATAAATAACACTGTTAAATACTCACAAAATTGCCAAAATAGTATTCCACAAATCCACTGCAGTTTTAGGAGCTGCAATTTAAAACGACATCCAACAACTGACTCAACTCTGACTCATTTCCACAGATGACCCCACATTCTTTGCTGACAGCCCTGCCATGCCATTTCACAGCACATCCGAGCCCACAAACCCTTTTTCCTCGGATATGAAGCCTCTTCTTTCTTTTTTTGACGCTACGACCCACCTATCCACATTGATATTTCATTTAGTTTCTCACATCGACAGTTTTGTCTGCAATCAGTTTCTCTCGAGCAGGTCAAAAGCTGCCCACCCTTTTTCCCTCAAGCAAAATACACACAGCCAGGCAAGGCAAATCCCTTCACTTCACAGCAGGCCATACCCGCCTGCCTTGAATTTCTCTGTCATATTTTACTCCGGTGAAATTCACTGCTGCTTCATTTTAACACTACCTCTCCATTTAAGATGTTTTATGTTGTAATAGTCTCGCACAGAGGGCAAACATTTTACAACCTTTCTCCACCCAAATACCAACCAAGGTCGAAACGCACGCGCACGCACGCACGCACGCACGCACGCACGCACGCACACACACTTTAATTGGTCGTGGAAGTGCTCTCAGTGACATTTGATTAATGCTTTCATCATTAACACTTTCCAATTTACCTCCTTGGCAGTTTTCTTGTTCACAATATACTTCTGACACACACAGACTGATGCACACACGTATCCCCACATACTGAAACGTTGTACACAAACTATTTCATCAACACATTTAGATCATTGACCCGATATCACCATTAAACATCCCACATTGTTCTTCTGCAAAACAGCTTTCGGCACAATGAACAATTATACTTTAAAATCTTCAACACACAACTCATCGACTTTTACAAATATTCCATACATTTGTCAAACAGCAAAAATGAGCCTTGAAAGTTCAAGTTGCAATCATACATCCATCGAGCAGCAAAAATGGAAGACACCCTGAAACTTAATTTATGTTAACCCACGAGACTTCAAGTCCTCCTGCACTTCTCCGGATCCTTGATCCCACAAGCCAAGGGTCTCTGATCCTTATGGAACTCAAGAGATGTTCTAAGATTCCAGATCTTACGGCGCTAAGTTTACGGCACCGAACAACACCGAAGGACCCTGAAGGCCCGGTGCAGTGAGCGTCAACCGAATGCAGCAACTAGCTTATGCACCAACAAAGAATCGGCAGGCACCTTTCGGTTCCTTGTGCTATGAATTTCAATGTCAGCGGGGGACCCTGCAAGCCTGCAAGCTCCGCAAGTGTTCGAATGCCCAGATAAAAACATTCAAACCCAGCAAGGATTTCCCACAATCCGGCTTCACGGCACACGGTAATTTCTCGGCCACATCATATCGGGGGTATTTTAAACCACGTGGTGAAAATCTTCAGGTTCATCATGTGGAGGGGTATTTTAAACTACGTGGTGAAAATCTTCAGGTTCATCATGTGGGGGTATTTTAAACCACGTGGTGAAAATCTTCAGGTTTATCATATAGGGGGTATTTTAAACCACATGGTGAAAATCTTCAGGTTCATCATGTGGGGGGGTATTTTAAACCACGTGGTGAAAATCTTCAGGTTTATCATATAGGGCATGGGTTCCCAACCGGGGGGAAATTTCCCCCAGGGGGGAAATTTGGGTGTTTCAGGGGGAAATTCTAGTCTGGAATTAAAATTCTGGAAATTATCAGAAAATAATTAGAAAATAATTTCCAGTAATAGCCTTCTGTTCTTCTCTTCTCAGGAGTACCCGTTTCCTGAACTATACCCGCTTTCATTCTTATGTTTTATTTTCTTTCTTCTTTTTTAGTTTGTTCTTTTCTATTACATGTCTTAATATGATCTCTCTTGTTCTTTTCAGGTCCGCAAGTGATCATGTCGAAAAACGGATATATTCAGAAGCATATCTAGACTTCGGTTTTACGTTCGTTGTGAATAACGGGGAACATCTGCCACAATGTGTCATCTGCACAAAGACCTTGGGGAATGGTAGCATGAAGCCATTCCAGATGAAGCAACACCTTCAAGGATGCCATCCCGAACTACAGAACAAGGATCGTGAATACTTCAAGCTGAAACAAAATTATCTGAAGAAGATGAGACTGGACTCAACTGGAACGTTTCGTCAGCAAACGGACGCTATTGTGAAAGCGTCATACGAAGTCTCGTACAAGATTGCGAGGGAGAAGAAACCACACACAATTGGTGAAACATTGGTGAAGCCCTGTATGCTGCAGTGCGTGAAGTTGGTCCTTGGTGAGGCTGCCCACAACAAGATGACCCAGATTTCCCTTTCAAACAACACCATTCGGTCACGGATCAATGATATGGCTGAGAGCATCAAGAACCAAGTTGTTCAGAAGGTTCGAGGGTCACAGTTTTTTTCGATTCAACTCGACGAATCGACAGATGTTGCGAATCTGTCCCAGCTGTTGGTCTTTGTTCGTTATACCACCGAAAAAGGAATTGCAGAAGAATTCCTCTTCTGCAAACCTCTCCAGACCACGACCAAAGCTCAGGATGTGATGGACCTTATCAATGACTTTTTCGAAGACAGCAACATCAGCTGGCAGTCTCTGGTTGGGGTGTGCACGGATGGTGCCCCAGCCATGCTCGGCTCTCGATCGGGGTTCGTCACGCTCGTCAAGCAAAAGAATCCGGCAGTGGAATCGACACACTGTCTGATCCACAAAGAGACGCTTGCTTCGAGAACTCTCCCCAAGAACTTCAAGCAGCATCTCGAGACTATCATCAAAGTTGTCAACTTTATCAAGGGTTCCGCTCTGAACACTCGGCTGTTCCGTCGGCTCTGTGAAGGCATGGAAGCCGACCACGAATCGTTGCTGTTTCATACTCAGGTGAGGTGGCTCTCAAAGGGAAACATGTTGCAGCGAGTCCTGGAATTGTTTGATGAGGTGGTAGCCTTCCTTCGGGCCCAAGAGAATGTTGTGCTTCTGGAGGCGTTGAAGGGTGAGTTTTTCCGTGTGCGGCTGTCCTACTTGTCCGATATTTTCAGTGCATTGAACGAGCTCAACAGGAAACTGCAGGGCAAAGGGACCAACATTCTTTTTCAGTCGGACAAGATCAGAGCTTTCGTGGCTAAACTGGAACTGTGGAAGAAAAGAGCGGGGAGTGGAAGTTTTTCCTCATTCCTCGCTCTGAACGAATGTGTGGAGGATATGGAGGATGGTCTGCCTGATCCAATAGCCGAGGATATCAAACAACACCTCGAAGGCTCGGAGGAAGAATTCAAGTATTACTTCGCGGGGATCACAAACGAGAGCAACGAGAACAAGCTTATCAGAGACCCATTTCAGAGGAACGTTGATGATGTGCCAGAAGCGTGGCAGGAAGAGTTCCTGGACTTGAAAAACGACTCTACAGCGAAGGATGCCTTCCAGAATATGGAACCGGAAGAGTTTTGGACCCAAGTCCGAGGAACTTACCCGCTTCTTGCGACCAATGCTCTGCGGATATTGGTCCAGTTTTCTTCCACCTACCTGTGTGAGAAAGGATTTTCGGCACTGGTACACCTCAAAACAAAGGCACGCAACAAGTTGGAGGTGGAGGCGGATCTTCGCTGTGCGCTCTCAATAACTCCCCCAGACATTGAAGGACTCGTGAACGGCAAACAATGCCAGAAGTCACACTAAAATGCTGTGTTCTTATTCAATACAATTTAATGTTAGCTGTGTTAGTGCATTTGAAAAATAAATTAGTAAATAGTCTCAGTGTGTTTTAACTGTTCTTTCTCTCAAACACATGAAGGGGGAAATCTGGATGGTTGAATTGGGTGCAGGGGGAAATGACAGAAAAAAGGTTGGGAACCACTGCTTTAGACCATCGAGTACCTTATAGGCTCACACCACACAAACATTTGTAGTCTTCTTCCAAAACACAGACCATACTTTTTTCAGCAAGTCACGTGCAAACTCTACCCACCTAGAAGGTGCGGACTTGTTCTGTATCTAAAACTGCAAAACATGGGTGGATGATGAACCCTCGTCGAGGTGAAGTGTTGATCGACTCCTGTGAATGTCATAATTACACACACCACCGAACTTGGATGGAGGTTATGTTTTTCGCTCCTGTTTCTCTGTCTGTCTGGGTTGGTCTGTCTGTGAACTGGATGTCTGAAAAAGTTGCGCACGGAATCGGACGAAACTTGGGAGTCAGGTTGTGTTTGTGAGAAGGATGAATTGATTAGATTTTGGTGAAGATCCAAATTTTACGAACAGGTGGAGGTGTTCCTTTCTCAAGCAGCTCGCTTCACGCTCACCAAAGCACCTCCCTTAATCACTCTCTCCATTTACCATGTGGATTAGACAGTCCCAAAAATGTCAAAAAAATTTTTGCTCGACTCTCAGTTCCAATTATTGACAAATGATATTTTAAGACATTCAAAAAAAAAAAAACATTTCAAAAACAAACTGTCTTCTGTGACTTTTGTGAATAAATATCATGAATACCTGTCAAAAATTTGTTTATAAACTATTTGTAACAATTGATTATATTATATATAAATGCTTTCGTAATATTACAATGTACATTGCAATGTACAATTATTTTGTTTAATTCAATTGTGTAAGGTATATTTATGTAGCTCATATATGACAATATATCCAACTAATTATGTATCACAGTAATGTTCTTAAACAATTGTTTCATTTCCAGATCGATAACAAAGAGAATTTGTAAGCCATCGTGGTTCCTAAAAGAAAAAGAAAAGACGGGCTAGACCGGAGCAGTGAAAGCACAGTTAGCATACTCAGTTCTACTACAACCACTCCAAGTAGGACATTGAGGTCAGACAGAAGAAAGCTGTGGTTACTGGAATATCCTCTTCATCACTTTTCTCCCAATCATTTGCCAACTCAAACAGGGGTGATTCGGTGTTATGTTTGGATCAGAAGGAAGGCCAAGAGAAAAAATGCAACATATGAGGAAGTAGTCAGCTGCCCACAGAACAACTCAAGATCAGAGCATCCTCTCCATATTGTCTGCTACAACAGTGACACCCCATGTCAGCTATCAGATGGCACTGGGAGAACTTGTATGCTGAAGGCTTTGGTGCAACTCTGACATGACAGTGGGTTGGTTCCCTCAGGAGGTTCTTCAAAATCAAAGAAGAATCAGGTAATTCATGCTTATGAATTATAGAGACTATTATTTGCTATTTAAATTTTGAGACCTGTATTTGAATTATTATAAAAGCTAATGTTTTATCTTTACATTTTGTAAGTGTCTAATTAAATGTATTATTAATTTTAGGAAACGCTTTGTGGATCTCATCAAGAAATACATTTGACTACAAAAGAACAGCAATCTGTTGTGGAACAATGAAAAATTGTGGGAGAAAACTGTCCAGACTTTTCTCAGAGATTGCAACAAGGCCTTTGATGTGTCCAAGCCTGCCATCTGAGACTATATTAAGCTGGACAAAAACAGAACAGCAGACCAGAAAAAAGAAGACAAAGTTTTCTTGCAGATGTCACTCAGGGGAGACGTTCCAAAGATTGGCAACAGTGATCATGAGTATGACAAAAAGGTGAAGAAGGTGTTCGCCAGGTATGAGGAGCAAAAGAACAGAAAACAAAAAGAGCAAGAACAAAAAGAGAGAGAAGGAAAGTCTGTACCAAGTAGGAATCTTGATGAATCATTGTCAGAAACTGAAGTCTCTCTACATTCTGAAGCTTCAGATTCTGAATATTTTGACTTCGAGGAAGAAAGAGAGAAACAAGAGAAATAGTCCAGGCAATCTTGCCCATTTTTTCACTTGATCGGGAACGAATGGCAACAGAATTTTTTTAGCGCAATGCATTTCTATGAGGTCCCCAGAACACCATACTAAAAGTCCTAAGAAATCCCTGTTGCGGAAATGTCTAATTTGCATAAATCAAATATGGAGGGCAATTATCAATATTGTGCCATATCTTAGCTCACAGATGACATATTTGAGTGATTTCAACTTCTAGAATGGGTATTTTGTTCTAAGGATGCATTTAGCATGCTTTTAAACTTCCCTGGAACAAAATCTCATTTGCATAAATCCAATATGGCCGCCAAATATCAATATCTTGCCAAATCTTTGCTCTCAGATGATGTATGTTAGTGATTATATTAATGTATTCTAAATTTTTAAATGTCTATAATGAGATCTTTGGATCCAAGGATGCATTTGTAATACTTAAAAATTTCATTGGATACATCTAAAACACACGCTATATGCAAAGTCTGCATATGTATACCTGCAAATGATGCTTAATCTGCCAGAAAGTCATCCAGATGTCCATCAGCAATTTGAGAAAGAGAAATTTGGTGAGGCGCAGTGATAGGTACTGGGCAGGACTATCCACGGATCTCACAATTGAGCAAGGAATGACAGAAACTCAGCATTTGGTGTGGGTCCTTTCCATGCCAGCATGTGCAAATATCAACGAGGCCATGCAGAAGCTCAGTGGCGTCTCATTTCAAACCAGTGACCAGCATAAAGACCTGTCAAAAGCTAGACAAGCTAGAGGTGTCAATGACACCCTTGATCTTATCAGCTATCTCAGGGAGAGAGATCCATTCACATGGGATCCGTCCCTGTTTAATATTGCAAATGGCATGACAGCCCAGGAAGGAGTCAACGTTGAAAGATCAAGAACAGTTGGAGAAAAGATTCCAGCATCCATGGTTGGGAAATCTGTAGAAGAGTTCACCTTCCGGAAATGTGATCAAGCAGTGACACTTAATTCAAGATCAACTGTCAAGATCAAAGGAGAATCTGTGAAGGTAGATCCACAGTTGATCTTCCAGAGACTGGTAACCTTGGGGAGCACTGTGAAGATCTACAGTCACTCTTCAAATATGAACTGTGTAGTTACCCCCCAGCATTGTATGAATCTTCCTTCCTTCCCTTGCAGGCCAATACGGCTGTCCTTGCCGATGTTTTCTGGAAGACCATGCAAGGGGAGCAACGAGAACCAAATGGAAATGTGCAGTATATTCTCAATGGTGGTGCACTACTTCATCGTCTTCCATGACCAAGAGGTTCCACATATGAGAGTGTCAGTCAGCTTTATGTCACTTATGTTACACATAAATATGGGGCTGCTGACATTATCTTTGATGGATACCAAGACGGTCCAACAACAAAAAATGCCACGCACATAAGGACAGGGGCTTGTTCAGGCATGACAGTAAACTTCACTGGTGGAATGGCTATACAGTCCAAGAAGGAGGAATTCTTGAAAAATGTGACAAACAGTGATTTATTGTTTATCTTAGTGACAAACCAGAGTGGGCTGAGTGTAATATAGATCATGCAAAGCATGATGCTGATGTGCTCATTGTCCAAACAGCTGTTGCATCTGCTAGCATCAAAGACACTGTCCTGATAGGGGATGACACGGACTTGCTCATCCTCCTACTGCATCATGCTGAACTGGATGCACATGACTTATTCCTGGCCCGAGCCCAGGGAATCAGCAAAAAAGACCAGGATATGGTGCATAAAGCAGTCTAAGGAATTTATTGGTCCTGATGTTTGTGACCATGTGTTATTTATCCATGCAATCCTTGGCTGTGATACAACTTCTCGCCTGTTTGGATTGGGAAAGGGTTTAGCAGTAAGGAAGATCAAGAGTGTTGCCCTGTTCCATCAGCAAGCTAAGGTGTTCAGCCAAGAAGGACACGTGGCAAAACAGGACATTATTGCAGCAGGAGAAAAAGCACTTGTCATTATATGGTGGTGTCAAAGAATAAGGACTGGACACTTTACGATACAGGTGATTTTGTGAAAAGGTTTCTAAGAGCACATCTCATGTAGAACCTCAAACTCTACCCCCAACCTCAGCAGCTGCAAAGTATCACAGCCTCCGTGTATATTATCAGTTGATGGAATGGAAAGGAAGAAGCATCAATATGAAGCCGGAAGAGTGGGGATGGCACATGGTGGATGGACAATGTTTGCCAATACAAACTGACCAGCTTGCAGCCCCATCAAAACTAAGGGATGTCATCTGCTGTAACTGTAAAACAGACTGAAATGCAAAGAGGTGCACATGCAGAAAGTATAGTCTGCATTGCAGTGCTGTTTGTGGAGAATACCGTGGGACAAGTTGTGCCAACTCACAGCTACCAGATTTCACTGATGACTATAATAATGACCTTGATGGGCATCTTCAGTAGGGTATTAATATGCCTGCAATGAAACACTAGCCAAAGAAGTGACTGTCATAAATTTCATCACAAAATATCGATATTTGGTGATATTATTGGATTTTATTAAATTCATCCATCATTTTATTTAAACCTATCCAATCAAGATATTAAACTATCCCAAATTTAGCCTTTGATCCCCTGAAATATTCCAGAAATATAAACCGCTCAAACCTGTTGTCTGAGAGTAAATATATGGCAAAATATTGGATTTATGCAAATGAGATGCGTATCAAAATACATCCAAGAAAATTGTTAAAATACCCTATTTCTGCAACAGGGATTTATTAGGACTTTTAGTATGGTGTTGTGGGGACCTCATAGAAATGCATTGTGCAAAAAAATTCTGTTGCAATTTGTTTCCGATCAAACCTTATTTTGCCTGGACTAAAAGAGAAACATAAGGAGAAAGAAGAAAAGAAGAAAAAGGAGACAAAAAGGATTGGGGGTAATGATAATCTTGTATTGGAGGTGACACCAAATAAGCTCATTGCAGCAACTGTTGAAACAGCAGCAAGATTTGGTGCTGGTTCAGGGGAGCATGCTCAGTGGTTGGCTGACTTTTACAGAGCTACTGGAGTTGACATCAACCAAATTACCACATCTAAAAGCAAAGTACACAGGGATAGAAACCAGCTTGTACAAGTTGAAGCTCAACAAATCAGAGATGAAGAGAAAGACAGGATGGCTCATCTTAATCTGGTGTTTACACTTTGAAACCAAAAAGTGTGAACAGGTTGAAGCAGATCTCTATATCAATGTCATCCATGAAAGGCTTGCTCTTTCAGTTTCCAGTCCTGATGCACCAAAACTTGACATCCTGCTGGGAATATTTGAAATTGAAAGCTCTGGTGGTAAGATTCAAGCTGAGGCTATCTGGGAAGTTCTGTGTGGCCAGAGAATTACAGATCAAATAATTGGTTTGTGTGCTGACACCACTGCAAGCAATTCAGGAAGGTACAAAGGAGCATGCATAGACTTGTCAGAAATAATGGATACACCTTTGCTGCAACTATACTGTTGTCATCACATCTGGGAGATTCATCTGTCACACATTCTTGTGGATTTGTTGGGGAGAACTAAGGGCCCAAGGCGAGATGAGTACAAGCTATTAAAAAACCAGAGAGTTGGTGTCAAAGCCACCCAATGCTCGCCTGTTTATACATTTATCGTTTTTAAAAGACTCGTCTCATAATTAATATTTTTATAAAGTATTGCAACGAAGTCTGATCCAAATAATTTTAAAGCAATATATGTATTTGTATATTGTAATCTGTAAAAAGAGAGCAAGTGAGCACAATATATGCCCGAACAAGAAGTTTCCTTGTTCGGAACCTTCTTCCGAACCTTAGTAGCACAGAATTGTGCTACTACATGGAAAACAGCATCCTGGTTGCCATGGCAACCACTTTAGATGACTAACATATGTCGCAACATACCGTCTCCACAGTCTGTACCTATATACCAGATATAAAACGTGAAAGTTGAAAACTTTGGGAGTTAGAGTGCGGACAGGAACGGATGGTAAACAGCATCCTGGTTGCCATTGCAACCACTTTAGATGACGAATGTATGTCGCAACACACTGTCTCCACTGTCTGTACCTATGTAGCAAATATGAAACGTGAAAGTTTAAAACTTTGGGAGTTAGAGTGCGGACAGAAACGGACGGACAGACAGACAGACAGACAGAGACAGACAGACGGACGGACGGACGACACATAATACATGTATGTATATATATATATATATATATATATATATATATATATATATATACATATATATATATATACATACATATATATATATATATATATATACATACATATATATATATATACATATATATATATATATATATATATATATATATATATATATATATATATATATATATATATATATATATATATATCGGGCGTATAAAAAATAGTGTGGTAGATAAAAACATTAGAAAGGAAAAAATAACTTGCACCAAAAACTTTAACATTTTCACACTCACGCTCACGCTGACGCTGACGCTCATGCTGGGGGTATCGCTATAGCTCTCTGTTCTTAGAACAGGCGAGCTAACAACTGGCCAATACTTGAAAGAGACATCAATGATGGTGTCAAAGTAGGCTGGAAGACTTCCCCTGGTGTTTGCCCTGGCTCATTTATTGAGAAAAAAAAGCTCATGAAAGTCTGCAGTTCTGCAAGAGAGCTAAGACAGCAAAAGTGTTTTGACAGGGGAGGCTACAGATACCTGACTAAGCTTGTAGCTTTCTTTCTTGGAGAGGAGACAGAAAACTTTCCCTTCAGACAACCTGGTGCACACCATGAAGCAAGTTCCTGGCTGCCTGTAACTACTTTTTGGTCATTTATGACACAAAACATCATCAGCAACCATGATAAGATGCAGTCTCTTGTCACAGAGGAGAAAAGAAGGCAGCTGAAAATTGCCTGTACCTACATTGCTTGCTTTCATGCTCAGATGTTCCTTCAAAGCACTGTGGCAGCAAAAGCTCCTGGTTGTGATTTGGAAGCCCTGAAGTTGTCGATGCACTTTGCTGAGATTCCAGAATACAAAAATAGCACCGCAGAGCAGGCGTAACCCCTCAACCCCTTGACGCAAACCAATTTCAAGATGGTGGCCATATTGAAAATCGCAGCACGCCCATTTTCGAAAGGAACCTTCCTCTACTCAATCCCAACAAACCCTGCAAAAAGGGATTTAATCGGACAAGGCGTTCTCCTCGAAATCGACGAAAACTAATTTCAAGATGGCTGCCATGGAGGCCACATTGAAAATCGCAGCACGCCCATTTTCGAAAGGAACCTTCCTCTACTCAACCACAACACACACTGCAAAAATGGATTTAATCGGACAAGGCGTTCTCCTCAAAATCGACGGAAACCAATTTCAAGATGGCTGCCATGGAGGCCACATTGAAAATCGCAGCGCGCCCATTTTCGAAAGGAACCTTCCCCGACTCAACCCCAACACACCGTGCAAAAATGGATTTAATCGGACAAGGTGTTCTCCTCAAAATCGACGGAAACCAATTTCAAGATGGCTGCCATGGAGGCCACATTGAAAATCGCAGCGCGCCCATTTTAAAAAGGAACCTTCCTATGCTCAACCCCAACATACCCTGCAAAAATGGATTTAATCGGACAAGGCGTTCTCCTCGAAATTGACGGAAACCATAAGTTGACAGACGGACGGACGCCTGGACAACGCCTATGATGACAATACCCCTTTTTCAGCCCAATTCGGGCTGAGGGGTAAAAAAAAAACTGGCTGGTGAACTTCACAAAAGCACAAGACGACACAGCTACGACCTGAATAGTCAGCTGGTTGGTCTGTCTCTGGCAGATACAGATGCCACACCTCATGAGCGATTGGAGTTTTTGTCTGTAATGCTCGACCTTGAGGTGCCAAGTCAGGAAGAATTCTACAAAACAAAGCCTGAGCTTCCTGACAGTGCCATCTTGCACAAAGAGACTGACCTCAAAGATCTAGTTGATGAACAGTCCTACCTTCTTTTCATGAAACTTGGGTTTCCGAAAGAAGACCTAAAGTTTTGGAGGCAGGGTGGTGGTGAGACCTTTGATGTAGGATCTGAGATGGTGGCTGCAAAATCTTACCAGGAGTTTGTTGAGAAGGTCAAAAATATGCACGTGGTCAATGAAATGGAGCAGAGAGATACATTAAAATGATCCAGGACTACATTGGATCATCCAGAAAAGAGGATCAGAGGCAGGATGTCCTTCAAGTTATCAAAAAGAAGAGAACAGCTCATCCAATTGATGTGACAAAGTCTGTCCTGGCAAAGAATATTTAGGAAATGTGTAACCTACATAGTTTTTGTGCTAAATAGTCAATACATTTACATTAAAAATTTACATTTACTGTCTATGGTAAACAGCCTTTACCAATTTAATGCAAGCATAAAATGATGTAAACAACTTTTTTCTTTGCTACCAATTTTGTTGTATTATTTGGAAATATATTCTATATAATTTGGAATGATAATTTCTTTACGATTTACAGCCACCAGTTAGTTAAATTGTTTGATTTTTACTGGTGGCCTGATCGTTTATATTGTTGGTTCACGTGTTAGTAAGTGACCACTATATTGGTTATGGGTGTGTGTTTTGATTTTTCATACTTTTTTTTATTACAATTTTGGGCCAGTCTGTCTGTCTGTCCCGAGCATAGCTCCGTGGGTTTTGATCCGATCCTGATAAAATTTGGGTAGGAGGTTTATATCATGATCTAGTTGTGTTTTCCGGAGAATGGGCATGCTGCGCCCATTATGAGCGGAGCCACGCCCAAAAAACATGTTTTTAGGGGATAGCCGATTTCAAGTTACATCTTCTCCGAGGGGGTTTGTCGAATCTGGTAGGGGTTTCGGTAGTTGTTTAGCCCAAATGGCACCTGCATAGCCCCACGGAGCTCGATTTTTCATTTTCGTCCCAAGGTCAAGGTCACAAGGTCACGAAGTTAGAAAATGTCAAGAAAAATCAATAAATTGGGCATCGAGCTCCGAAGGTTTTCAACTGTTTCGAATGAAAGTTGGTATGCAAGTAGTGCTCTTTGAGTACTACAACTTTCATCATTTACGTTATTCCCGATTCCCGCCAGTTTGCCCGTGGCGTCTCCTCGAAGGTCAAAAAATAAAAAAAGGCCAACTGTGTACATTGCTCGTGAACCATCGCCGTCTCCAAACTTGTAATGTATTATTTTCTGAATAAAATATTTTGATTTGATTTTGATTTTTAAACCAGGTTTGAAAGAACATGACTCATTAGACTGTCATAAGTGAGAACAAGCTTCACTTTTATATCTTTATGGAAAAAGCTGAAATCTACATCCATCGGAAAAAAAACCTTTCATTATGAAAATTTTTGGTGGAATAAAATCTCGGGATCAAAATAGAACAGGAAAAAAGTGAGTGTTAAACAAAATTTGATTTTTCATACTTTTTTTTATTACAATTTTGGGAAAGTCTCATGTGGATTGTCAAGCGGTTTGCAAAACGGTTGATATGGAAGGGCTGACTGGACTCAAAACCATCACCTGTCCCATCATTCGACATCGACTCGGGCACCATGAGAACTTCCTGTCTGTGCTGCTCTGTTTGAAGGTAGGTTCAATGTCGATGAAGCTCCACAAAAAGGATGACACCAGGTTGGTTGCCTTTGCCTTCCCTGCGATTGTCAGAAGGGAAATTAATAAGTTGTTCAGAGTATCGGTCAAAACTTCACAAAGGATGTCGTGGGCTCTTTAACATCCACAAACCAATGTTAGCAGACAGGAAACCCAGTTTAACATCCATCTGAGGAAGGAAACACATTGAAGCCTCACCCTGCCTGCGATACACCAAGATGACTATTTTAAATGGGTCAAGATTCAAACCCAGGCTACATGTCGAAGAGGTGAGTGTATGTACTTCTCACCCATCCTGCCAGTCCCGGCAGAGGCTTGATTTCTGACAAAGTAAACCATTTGTTTTGAGCTTTATAAAAACACCGTCTGGGAAATCAAACATTGGTTCCAGAGATTGATATTGAAATTACTAACTTATTGATGGCGCACTTGCAGTGGTTCCATCTTGAATTGTTATTCGATGATTTTGAGGATCTTTGATTAACCCTGTTTGTACATTGCAGGTTCCTCTGTGCTGAACGCTCTTACGCAGATGCTCCCAAATCAAGGAAAAGTTTCTGAGGAGGGGCCATCATGTAAAAGCTGTTTGAAACTGGAAAGGGAAAGCAACTCTTCCTTGAGGCATTGTTCAAATGTCCTGGTTGGAGGAGTGTGGAGGTGGAGGAATTGAATTTTGTTCCTCATAAATGGAGATGAGCTGCGGAAGATGGAGATGTCCGTTTTACGTTGTGTAGTATCGTGTAAACTGGCAATGTGTAGTTATTCAACACAAGTAACCAGACGTGACAAAAGCTCCGCTGTATCAGTTTGAAGAGAATGCACAACTCATTGACCCAAAGCTGCCCATGGCTCAGAAATACAGGCTTGACCTTGATCTCTGCACCTTTTGTTTCCACTTGAATCATGTTAAATTTGTCATGTGTTGACCTCCTGTAGGACGAATGCATTTTACAAAATGAGAAACTCCAAGAGGAACTCGATTAACTGAAGTCCTCAATGGAAAGATGGCGAAAGTTTGCACGAAAAAGTAATTTGTTTTGAGAATTATTTGTTTTATTTCTTTGATTTATGTCACAGAAAGTTTCATGATCAACTTGTCTTGTAAATCCTTTATCTCTTTAGAACTGAGGGCTGAGCTGGAACATGATGGAGCATTGCAAAAGCTTCCTTTTCAGGTATGAGTTTCACTTCCATTAAACAAGATAAAAACACTCCTTCCAAACAAGAGTGTCAGCACAAGGATAAACAAACAAACAAAAAAAAACTCGTATCAAACAAGTGTTTGTCATATGTGTGCATATATATATATTTCCAGCAATGTGTGTGCGTGTGTGTGTGTGTGTGTGTGTGTGTGTGTGTGTGTGTGTGTGTGTGTGTGTGTGTGTGTGTGTGTGTGTGTGTGTGTGTGTGTGTGTGTGTGTGTGTGTGTGTGTGTGTGTGTGTGTGTGTGTGTGTGTGTGTGACCGCTGTTTCTCGACAACCTCTGGTCTGATCTAATTGAAACTTGCCAGGTATATTGCTGGGGACCTGAGGATGTGCCTTTTCAAGGTTTAATATTAATCGGACAAGTGCTTCCCAAGTTATGGCCATTTATTTACCAAACCAATGGTAAGACACGCTGTTGCGTGGGCATGGCCGATGGGGAAGGGAAGCACAGCCGCGTTCGCCATTACGGGTTACAACGTACGGACTTCCGGATAGTGATGACTTCGTGTATTCTAATAATTTCTCGATTTCTTATGCGCATTTATAGATAAACACAATGCCCCAAGTTATGATCGTTTTCATATTAGACGGTGTATAAATTTCGGTAAGATCAGAGTGCTGGTATACTCCGAACCAGGCAGTAAATTATTTTTTTGCACGTTTTTTTTTTTGTGTATTCTAATAATTTCTCGATTAGTTTTGCGCATTTATAGGTAATAATAAACACAATGCCCCAAGTTATGATCGTTTTCATATTAGATGGTGCATAAATTTGGGGAACATCAGAGTGCTGGTCTGCTCCGAAGCAGGAAGTAAATTATTTTTTGCACGTTTTTTTTCTCCTCTTTCCTCTTCTCTTTGTATTTTTCCTTGCGATGACATTGGGAAAAGACAAAATACGTTGGCGCTAATTGAATAATTGGCCATTAAGAATAAATTGCGAATAATCGTAACTGCCATATGCGAACTTCAGGACAGTGAGGACTTCACTTCCGGATAGTGACGATTACTGTATTCTTTCTCGATTTCTGTACTTTCTCGATTTCTTTCTCGATTTTCTTAAACCCAAAACCCCAATCCAGTCAGTGACGATTACTGTATTCTTTCTCGATTTCTTTTTCTTGATTTATCGACTAACTGTATTCTTTCTTTCTCGATTTCTGTACCTTCTCGATTTTATTAAACACAATGCCCCAATCCAATCGTCGTTTACGACAGCGAAGGAACGAAGCTGCGCGTCGTGCACGCGCAATGGAATCTGACGAAGCACGAGCTGCTCGCTTGACACGCAACGCAACGCGCATGACAAGGCGTCGTGCAGCTCAAACGGATGAAGAACAAACTGCTCGCTTGGCAGACAACACTGAACGCGAGGCAAGGCGTCGTGCAGAAGAAACGGATGAAGAATGAACTGCTCGCTTGGCAGACAACACTGAACGCGAGGCAAGGCGTCGTGCAGCTGAAACAGATGAAGAACGAACTGCTCGCTTGGCAGACAACACTGAACGCGAGGCAAGGCGTCGTGCAGAAGAAATCCCTCACCAGCGAGAAGACCGGCAAGTAAGGGATGCCCTGCGCCATCAGGACGTACACCGTGCGAGACTAGAGCAGGCTCACCGTGAGAATCGCAACCTTGCTCGATACGATGATACAGATTTCTTCCGAGAGCAACTTCATGTTTAGTACAGGCACGCGTTGAGCAGGACCTCATTATTTCAATGCACTAAATGCTCACATTGTGATGCTTTTGTGTGGACCGAGGAGAGAAGAGGATTTTGCTGCAACCACGGCAAGGTCGACCTTAAGCATGATCCTACGAATCCAAAACCCGGTTCAATTCCATCACAACCTCCAGATGCTATTAAAAACCTTTTCCTTAACCAGGACTTTGTGAAGCGCGCGAAACAGTATAACAACGCGCTGGCAATGGCAAGTATCGGTGTCCGAGAGATAGGTATGCCTGGCTTCAATCCTGGAGTGTGCATACAAGGTAAGGTTTACCATTACATTGGTGCTCCTCTTGCCGATCTGGGTTGTATCCCACGCTTTGCTCAGATCTACTTTCACGATCCAGCCCATGAGCTGGAGTTTCGTTGTGCCCACACCTCGAACAGTAGCCTGAATGAGCATTTTTTGCTAAGAGCACAACAGGCCATTCATGAGTGCAACCCATACGTCCAGCAATTCAAATCAGCCATTGAGTTTGTGGTTCATAATGATAGTGCCAATGAACTGAAAATTGTGTTAACAGGTCGCACGCGGCGCCGAGACCTTCATCATGGTACCGTCAACCTTCCCTCACCAGACAGCGATGTGGCTGTCATTGCTCCAGGGGCAATGACAACAGAGCAGTTTGGAAGGCTGGCAGTCGGTGTTCACCTCAGAGGAGGAGGTTTACAGACAATAGATGCCATGCATCCAGCGTATGACCCTCTATCATACATACTTCTGCTACCCTGCGGCTCCCAGGGGTACCACACTGAGTTAGCAGGGATAACGCCAACATCTTTCTACCGCTTCCATCTCCAAGTACGTGATCCAATTCATCACTTCAATATACTACTTCGTGGTGGAAAGTTGACACAGCAGTACGTATGCGACATGATGGCAAAAATTTAGTCGCATCGTCTCAATTGGATTCGCTGCAACCAGAAGTCAATTAAGGCAGAAAAGTATAAGATCATCGTTGATGCGTTAAACAGTGATGCTGAGGTGCTACCTGGACACCTCACCATTCTGCCGCTGTCAATTTATGGGTCACCGCGTTGGTATGCCAAAGAGTTTCAGGATGCAATGGCTTTGGTCCGAGTCAAGGGAAAACCTGACTTTTTCCTAACATTCACCTGCAAGCCAAAGTGGCCAGAAATTAAACAATCACTTTTTGAGGGTCAGTCAGCCAATGAAAGACCTGATATCATCGCCCGGGTGTTTCATATGAAGGTGGAAGCACTCAAAGCAGACCTCCTCAAGAATGACATCTTGGGGCATGTGGACGCTTATGTGATGGTGAAGGAAACGCAAAAGCGTCACCTTCCCCATATACACATGCTCCTGACCATGGTACCTCGCGACAAGCCCAGAACACCAGCAGATGTCGATCGCGTGGTCTCTGCTGAGATTCCTGACAAACGCACAAATCCAGAACTACACCGTATCGTGACATCACACATGATTCACGGCCCATGTGGGGAATGGAACATCTCGAGTCCTTGCATGGCAGACCGGAAGTGCACAAAGGACTATCCCAAAGCTCTACGAGAAACGACAAGCTTCTCTGATGACTCCTATCCCCTGTACAGAAGACGGGCAGAAGCAGCACCTGGTGATCCCATCATGAAGACAATACGAGGCGGTGCTAACGTATTGGGTAACAATGCATGGGTTGTGCCTTACAATCCATATATTGTCCTCAGGTACGATGCTCACATCAACCTTGAGATCGTATGTGCTGTCACCAGTGTGAAGTACCTGTACAAATACCTTGAAAAGGGCCCGGACCAGTGCCTGGTCAGACTAGAGCCACATGAGAGGATGCGAGAGGCATTACGACATGATGAAGTGACACGATACGAACTAGGGCGTTACATCACCGCATCTGAGGGATACTGGCGCATATACGATTTCCCCATTCAAAGCAAGTACCCACCAATTGAGATGCTGGCACTCCATCTACAGGATGAGCAGGTGATCACGTTCAATGACGAAGGTGCCGTACAGAACGTGGTGGAGTCAGGACCCCCTGCAACAACGCTCACCGCCTTTTTCGAAGCCATGAATCTCCATCCTCACATGCGTCATGTCCTATATCCAGATGTGTTCCAACACTTCACCTACTTTAGGAAAAGGTTTCAATTGCGGAAGAGAAGGCTGAGTTTCCAGGATAACCGTAAGGCTGATACGGTTGGGCGGCTCCCCATTATTTCCATCAACTCACATAATGCCGAGTTGTACTATCTACGCATCCTACTGTACCGCGTGCCTGGCCCAACATGCTTTCAGGATCTCCGTCGTGTTGGTGGTAGGGTCAGAGACCTATCTGGCAGCCTGCATTGCATATGGCATCGTTGACAATGACCAGGAGGTGGATTCTGTTATGGAAGAGGCTGCAAATATTGCATTTGGCCCTGCAGTCCGCGAAGTATTTGCCAACATGCTCATATTCGTCCTCAGAGGCAACCACCTGCAGTTCTGGGAAAGGCACAAGTATGCGCTGTGCGAGGACCTCATGCGTGCATGAGGACAGGTGTGAATGAGCCAAATGAACGCATTGTGAGGGAAGTGCTACTGGAGCTGAGGGACAAAATTGAGAGGCACGGCTTTTCGCTCAGAAAGAGCTTTGGCCTTCCTGAGCCTGAACCAGTTCATATCCAATCTCGCATTCCTCGTGTCATCGAGCACGAAACAGGGCACAATATAGGAGAACTTGAGGCTCACATCGCTCAAACAGAGTGCCTTCTTAATGACGAGCAGCACGTTATTGTCGATAAAGTGATGACGAGTGTGGAACACGGACATGGCTGGATGATCGCAGTTGATGCAAGTGGTGGGACTGGGAAAACATTCACATTGTCTCATATGCTCAACAAAGTGCGAGCAAAGGGCAAAGTGGCTCTTGCGACTGCTGCAAGTGGTATTGCAGCTACTCTGTTGCCTAAAGGGGTCACCTTCCATAGTAGGACCAAGTGTCCATTCATTCTCACTGATGAGTCCACTTGCAACATCAGTGAAAATGACACCACTGCAGCACTCATACGAATGACGAATATAATGGTGGTGGATGAGGTTTCAATGATGGATTGTCGTGCATTGGAGGCAGCAGATCGAACATTCCAGTGGCTTTGGGGCTCAGAGGAACAATTTGGCGACATCACAATGGTTTTCAGTGGTGACTGGAGGCAGATCCTTACCGTTGTGCCACACGGTAGCCGTATTGACATACTTGGAAGGTGTTTCAAGAGCTCATACCTGTGGAGAAAAGTGCAGATACTTCGTCTCACAGTAAACATGAGGATCATGCAGGGTGCTGGAGAACAACAGGACGAATCTGATTTTGCAAAATTCCTGCTGGATCTGGGTGAAGGGAAGATTCCTGTCAATCCAGAAGAGGGTGAATTTGCTATTGAGCTCAGGGAACCGCTCATTCTTCCAGGTGAAAAACTTCAGGATATTGTCACTTGGGTGTACGAGGACTTGCACAACAACAATACAAACCCCAAGTGGCTATGCGAGCGTGTTATACTATGTCCGACCAATTCCGAAGTCGATCAGGTAAATGACTACATGACAACCATATTTCCAGGAGAGGAACATGTTTGCTGTAGCATCAATACAGCAGAATCTGAGGGTGATCATTTGTATCCGCCTGAGTTCCTGAACACCCTCTGTCCATCTGGTATGCCTCCTCATCGGATCACTCTCAAGGTGGGTATGGTGATCATGCTGCTACGAAACTTCGACCAGCAGAGCGGGCACTGCAATGGCTCAAGGTACATCATCCATCAGATCCTTCCAAATCTGTTGGTTGCAAAATCTGTGATGGGTGTCAATTCTGGACGCACATTGCTCATTCCACGCATAACCTTGAGTCCATCTGACAACATCTTCCCGTTCACTCTGCGGCATCGGCAATTTCCAGTACAACCATGCTTTGCCATGACTGTGAATAAATCCCAAGGGCAGTCGCTACACCGTGTTGGGGTCTTCTGCACAAGAGACTTCTTCAGCCATGGTCAGTTCTACGTGGCGGCCAGTGGGGTTGGCAGATCCAGCAGCCTCCGCATTCTTGCCCTGGACGAGGAAACAAAGAAGCACCGTTTCCTCAGAAATGTTGTTTATGAAGAGGTGCTAACGACATAAAGGTGTGTACATGTAGACAGTTTTAATTATTATTTATTTATTGAAGAAAAATTGTTCTGAAAATTTTTTTATCAAAACGTTGGCAGATCCAGTAGCCTCCGCATTCTTGCCCTGGACGAGGAAACAAAGAAGAAGGGCCGTTTCCTCAGCAATGTTGTTTATGAAGAGGTGCTAACTAGATAAAGGTGTGTACATGTAGACAATTTTTATTATTATTTATTTATTGAAGAAAAATTGCTCCGAAAATAATTTATCAAAACGTTGGCAGATCCAGCAGCCTCGGCATTCTTGCCCTGGACGAGGAAACAAAGAAGTTCCGTTTCCTCAGCAATGTTGTTTATGAAGAGGTGCTAACGAGATAAAGGTGTGTACATGTAGACAATTTTTATTATTATTTATTGAAGAAAAATTGTTCCAAAAATAATTGATCAAAAAAGTGCACAACTTTTTTTTGTTTCCAAGTGTCAAAACGGTTTGGCCTTTGGAAATGTTAAGAAATTCAGCTCTCCTCAACATGCTTCCCAACGAAATAAATCTCATTTTGGTGGTATGCTTTGCAAACTATTTTTTTAAACTATTTTAAAACTAAAACAATTTGAACATGGAATACCTAATGACACTGTACTTTCAGGTCTCCTACAAATCCTACCCTGTCGCCTCACCGTGGGGTAGGAGTGGCAATGGTCAATGGCAGCGAATGTCATGGCTAGCAAAGACAGGGAGGTAAACTTGATTTCAATTTGCATTTTAAGTAACTCTGTGTGTGTAAATATCACAGCAGTTGTTACTTCAATGCAAGCGATAATTTGTGGATTGCATGTGAACATTCTATATGGGCACGCACTACTTCCGGATAGTGATGACTTACTGTATTCTAATAATTTCTCGATTTCTTATGTGCATTTATAAACACAATGCCCCAATCCAGTCGTCGTTTACGAGAGCGAAGGAACGGCCTGTGTGGTTGTTGTTTCTGGCACGTGGTTTGAAAGTTTTTTTTTTTGCATGTACGGCCACGCACGTACGGGCACGTGAGAGCGAAGGAACGGCTTGTGTGGTTGTTTCTGGCATGCGGTTTGAAAGTTTTTTGTTTTGTTTGCACCTACGGGCACGCACCTACGGGCATGCACTAGTTATCAATAAATACCCCAATTGTTAAATGTTTTCAGCTCGTCACGTCGATTCTTTCATTGACTGAGCATTTCGTGTGTTGGTAGTTTGAAAGTCGTTGGTTTGCCGTAAAAGGGGGACATTTGGACCGACGGTTCTCGGCGATTAAGCCGCTTGGAATCGCGCACGGGACAGGCTCGCCTCAGCGGCTTGTTCCGTACGAGTTCCGTTGAGGGTGGAATAACCTGGTAGTTGGATCACGTGGGTATATAGGTAAATTGAAGATTGGCAATCGACCCTACCCCACGTCGTCTGCCCATTGGCGTATTTCGGTTCTTGTGCAAGGACCCGTCGACTCGAACTTATCCGGGCGGCGATCTATATTCCGGGCGATCGGTTGGGCCGACTCGACTTGCGGCTCCGTCAAAGCGGTCGGCTCGCGGCCGACACACCGGACAGTAACATTATTCTCTCTGCTATCTCCCCCACCACAATATCTATCTATCTCTATCTCTCTTTCACTTCTTTGCTCCACCCCTCCAAATACAGTGCAAGACCCTTCTCCCACATCTCATCTCTCACTCTCCCTTCCCCTCTCTCGCTGACTATGTCTCTGTCTCTGGACATATCCAGATGGTGGTTGTGTGTGGACGGTGTTCGTCTCCAGATGTGTCCGAGTAGTGTTCACGGCCGTATGGGAGTTTGTCTCCGGACGTGTCCAGGCGGTATTTATGTCTGGACGGGTGTTTGTCTCCAGATTGTGTTTTTGTATGACCCACAGGAAATGGATTTCAGACAATATTTTGTTTCTATCTTCACTGATATTCTATGCAGAACCATTTTGATGCAACAGTATGAATGGTAATCAACGCTCCTTTGCAGGTCTGCCTTCCCTTCCTTTCACCTCACACTGTCTTACCTTTCCCCACCCCTCCTTGCACCCCTCCCTCCGCTTTCCTTTACCCTCCACCTCTGCACTTTTCCCGCTCTCTCTCCCCCCCTCCCCTCTCTCCCACTTCCCCCCTCTTTTTCTACCTCCTCCCTTTAGTATTACTGTCAGCGAAACATCGCGTGGTATTTGCTCGTATCAAATAAGAGTGTGTTAATACAAGGATAAAAAAACACCAATTTCAGAAATTGAGAGGCGTATGAACGAAGATCGATATTATATCCATTTTACAAGGACTTAATGCGTATAATTGGTCCAGTTTTGATCACTGCCTCAACTTCTTTTGTTTCCAACTTCCTTCATTCTCTTTTACAGCCAAATTCCTCTTTATCTCATGTGAACTATCTGGAAAATGAGGTAAACAGTCTCCAGGTGGTCGTAGAGAATAAATTAATTTGGGAACATGTGTGATTGAGGTTTAATGTGTGCATCATTGAGGTTTAATTCAATATATTTTTTTATAATTAGAGGGGAACTGCATGCCGTTTGCAGCTGGAAAACAAGCATGTGATGGAGATTAAAATGCAGGTGTTGCAGTAGATTTACGAGGATGCACGGGCTCGTTTGGACAGGAATGAGACAAAGCTACAAATAATTTTCATATCAATGTCTTTCACAAATATTTCTGAGCAACAATCATATTTTCAATCACATTTATGTTGATGTTCATGATAAAACATCATACTCGAGTTTAAAAACGCAATCACAACCAATATTGTTTAAAAGTTGCACTTTCTGTTTTGTCGTTATTCATCACCAGTAACCAGACGTGAGGAGAACTCCTCAGCACCCACAGCTCCTTATTCGACTCCACTCCACTCCACTCACTCCGAAGATGATGGTGAGTGCTGAGGTTCGAGGAAACCTGGCAGAAACTTTTGACGTGTCAAAATGTTCATGGATCGTCAATGGTTTTGATGCTACAAAGAGAAATGCCAAATTGTTCCTGAGGTTTGACAACCTCGATTCAGTGATTAGACATTATCCTTGTTTATCTATCACAGAATGGCTGAAGACATCAACAGGCAGACCAAGCAGTGGCGTGCAGAGGGGGGGGGGGGGCGACGGTGCGTTGGCCTCGGGCATCCATAGGATGGGGGCATTCAATCAGAGAAGGAAATAAAAGTCGTTTTAAAATTTCAGCGGTGATAAATCAATTTTTGGAGGCTCACCGCACTGCAGAGGCAGTTGTTAGCCCTTTATTCCTTTAACATGGTGTACCCTTTCTGTATAGAGAAAATGGTGCTTCTCCCCATCCCCCCACACGCATGCGCATGATGTACATGGTGCAACCATCAAAAGCAACAAGCAGATGTGGCTGTTCGTTCCTGCGTTTCCTCGAGTCATAACTCGTCTTTTCTTCAGCTTTTTGTGCATCTAGATTAGTTATTTTACCTACTCAGGTCAGTGAATAACTCGAGAACGGGTGCAACTACGTTTTTTTTATAGGTTTTTTTGGTGATATTTAATGAAATATTTACATGGGATGTCGTAAGAGTGAAGCCTGGATGATCAGAGGACTGCTATGGCATTTAATCTCGGAATAGGAGACATTTATTCCTTAACATGTTAATATTCGAATACAGATACCACGAATTTGCAAGTCCATGATATAAATTGCACAAAATTATCAGTGGAGAATCAGTGTGAAATAATTTGATACGAAGGAACAAAGAAATGAAATATGGTTTATTCCTCTGCAATTGACCGATTGTTTACCATTTCTTCCCATTTTCTCATGCGTCTTACGGTTTTTGAGATAGAAAATGAAATGTTACGAGTATTTCGTGTGCTTATTATTATCGAGTTTCAGAATTATTGCAGTATAGTTTATTCTCCACAACCACGCCATCTCCACAACACAGCGCCCTCCTCAGCAAACAGCGGTAAAATGCCATTGTTACGAACTCGCGGCGCAACAGGGGGAGTCGCATTCCAGCGTCCGTGTGCAATCAGCCGTCCAAACGGCTGATTTGCATAAAAGGATCAAGACGGGCTTTGCCCTAGAAAAGGCCAGCCAATCAGAGGTGAAAGGGGTGGAGCCAGCCTGGGGTGAAGGTTCAGAGGTGAAAGGGGGAAGTGCCGATTTTGGGTGGTGAAACCTCCAACGGCTTCTCCCCTCAGGCTATAAAAAGCCGCGTTGGCAACGCGCAGGGAGTTTGTGGTGGAGCTGTTATCTAAAACAATATTGTTACGGTTGTGGAAATTCGCATTACACCATAAAGAGTCCTCAGGTGAGATTTCTTGGTAAGTCCATGTGTAGTTAGCCCAAACCCGTTGTATAGAGGGAATATGTCTGATTCATCCGGGCTGTGACGCTTTGAGTTAGCCATTTTTCTGTTCTATATTTTATTTCAAACAAACAGCATCTCAACAACCACGCCATCCCCATCACAGCGCCAACCACACTACAACGACTCCACCTCCACCACATCATCGCTTCTACAACCATTCGCAAACACCACCACCTTCGCCTTTACCTTCACAACTTCATCCCACATCATCGCTTCTACGGCCATTCCCAAACACCACCAGTCAACACCAAACGTCGTGTTCCCGGAGCCGTTCGGCAGTGGAGGCCGAACGCGTCGATCCGCGGATCAGGAATGCTTCACGCCCACTTCTCCTCCGTCCAATGGGAAAGAGCGAGGCGGCTTGGCCCCGCCTCCAGGCGCGTGAAGGTGAATTCCGTCTCTGCAAATTTTAGGATCAGGGGAGGTTCACGCCCATTTTTGCCCGACCAATGGCTGACCGGGGGGGGGGGGTGTGGCCCCGCCTCCAATCGCGTTCTGATCCGGGAATTTGCATATCGGCGCCTCCTGAGAGCTATAAAGATGCGAGCGGAAGGCAACTCGAGAGTGGGGCGTGAGTTAAGCGTGGAGCGTGGAGCGTGGAGCGTTGAGCATTGGGGAGCGGAGTTGAGAGTTGAGTTGAGCTGGAAGAAGTGGAGTGCGCGCGGTGGAGCTGCAGGCGGAGGGTCGGGGCAAGCGAGCTCGGGTCCGAGGCAAGGAGGACGGCGGTCGGCGACGAGGTTGTGGTGTGGGGGATCGCTCGTCTCGTCATGGGACCCAAGCCAGCCAGCCACTCCCACAGGGCATCAACAATTTCCCCTTCCCCCGCGCTGAGATAGTGCAAAGGGGGGCCCCGTTCCTCCTCCACCCCAAACGTGGTGCCAACGAGCACGCCAGGGGCACGGAGTCGGGGCACAGCGGCGCGGAAATTTTGCGGCTTGCCCGCCAACGCGTCACGAGGACGCGGGTAAGATCTCCCCGGTCTCGCGGACCTGGCCGCTCCTCTAGGTCCCGCGCACATTTGGCCTACGGGCCTGTCTGCAAGGGTGGCTTCCTTCTTTTGCTTTTGTGTAAATGTGTGTTTGCGCCGTCTGTGAAGTAAACTGTAAGTGTTGCCGTGTGTACGCGTTAGGTCGGTGTCAACTGTTCTTCTTGCCTTTGCTTTTTGTGTATTCTGTATGGCTGTATATACGTGCTTTCCGTGTGTCGCGAAATAAAATGCTTGCTTGTTGAACTGTGCCCGTTTCGTTTCGTCTTTTCTCTATTTGAATCTCCATCTTGCATCACGTAAGGGGTTCGTAGTGGGTTCAACATCCCGGTAATTAATCTGAACCGTTCGGGTCGACGATAACACTGCTCGGTTATCCCGATAGTACGGAACGGGCCACCCAAGCGGCTCGTGTCCGGAGTCGACCTGTGGCGAGGTACGATCGCCCGGTTAACCATCCGCGTGGGTACTTAGGTAGGTCGAGTTTGGCGAACAACCCTACCCTACACGGGTGGCCGATTGGCACGATTTTGGTGAGGTCGAAAGGCCCACCCATGACTATCACCCGGCGTTGTTCCGAGAGGGTCACGACAATCGTCCGTCCGGTGAGCGACGTGCCGCGATTCGAGTTACGTGGCCGTTCGCACGCTGGCGGGCGCGTATTCGCACCAATATTATTGTTTTAATTTTAATGGTTTTATCTCCAATTAAGATTTTTTGTTCTATTATCTATCTATAATTCCAGCAATGTGTGTGTGTGTGTGTGTGTGTGTGTGTGTGTGTGTGTGTGTGTGTGTGTGTGTGTGTGTGTGTGTGTGTGTGTGTGTGTGTGTGTGTGTGACCGCTGTTTCTCGACAACCAATGGTCCGATCTCATTGAAACTTGCCAGGTATATTGCTGGGAACCTGAGGATGTGCCTTTTCAAGATTTGATATTAATCGGACAAGTGCTTCCCAAGTTATGACCATTTATTTACCAACCAATGACAAGACACGTTGCTGCGGCCATTTATTTACCAACCAATGACAAGACACATTGCTTTGTAGGCGTGGCCGTTGGGGAAGAGATCCTCAGCCGCGTTCCCCATTACTGGTTACAACGTACGGACTTCCGGATAGTGATGACTTAGTATAGCTATATATTAATACTGAAGGACCAATTTTGTGCTCCTCCTAGCGGTCGCGTCACGTTTTTGTCGGTACTGTGACCTGGACTGAAAGAAACATGGTACTTGTAAGAGTGCATCGCACATCGTGGCAATAGTCAAACTTCAACTCTGAAGCAGAATAAACACTTTTCGTTTAACATTCGTTTACATGGCGACATGTGACATCACCGCTGAGAGGCGTAAGGACGTCATGACATCATCGGTCATTCGCTGACGTCATTACGTCTGTCGTAGACAGACCGTCACCGCTGAGAGGTGTAATTCCACTCCTCGAAAATAGCGTCTGCAATGTAAAACCCTCTTCTGCATGTGCTGACTACCTCAGAATGTGAATTTGACACAAAAAATGTAACAAGAAACATTGTATCTTCTATATATTAATACTGAAGGACCAATATTGTGCTCCTCCTACCGGTCGAGTCACGTTTTTCTCGGGACTGTGACCTGAGAAGTTTTGACACGGTGTACGTCAAAGTAGACACGTGCACAAATCAGGGGACTTCTTCACAAGGAGTGTACACCAAAAATGTCATGTACAAGGACGTTTTGTAGGCCTCATTAGGTAAGGCCATGGAGTACATCGCTTGGGAATCGGCTGGTGCAAGAGCAGCCACTGGTTGTCATATTGGGCTCATGGAACGAAATACGTCTGTGACGGGGTTTTGGCTAGTACAGATGAAGAAGCTGGCAACATTGGAACTCAACCAGAAAACAATACTGCTTCAAAATCTGACATTAATATCTTAACTCCTGATACTAACTTGTGTACTTCTGATACCATTCCAGTAATGAAAGCTGAAGGATACAGACGGAGATCTAAGGCTAAGTTGTTTAGGTCTGTTCACTTTGATTGAATCAAAGAACCAGACAAACACTTCCGAGAACTGCTCATGCTATACACATGTTGGAGGGATGAAGAAAGTGATCTTCTTGGTGGCCATGACACGTATCAGAATCACTATAACAAGGTTAGTGACAAAGTTGATGCAGAAAAGCAAAAATACAAGTTATCCACAGACGCTGTAGACCAAGCTCTGCGTGACTTACAGAACTTTGATGAAGATGATGATGTTGATGGAGCTGCATAGGTGGCTACCAACACAGAACATCGAGACAGAAGAGATGAGGCACAGACACAACAGGACAACAACAATCATTCTCCTCCAGAACACAATGATCTTGGAGAAGATCTTGGTCTAAGCACTACATCTCCCAGTACTGAGGACATTGTTCAGTATGAAATGCATGACAAGTTTCGTAAGCACATGCAGAGTCTAACAAAGCATCAGAGGGAGTTTGTGTATGATATTCTCCACCAAATGAAGACCTCAGACACACCTGTATTCCGCTTTCTCAGTGGAGGTGCAGGATTTGGAAAAATGCATGTCATCAATGGTCTCTATCAAGCTGCCCTCAGATATCTCAACAGCATAGCAGGCGAAGATTTTGAACATATTAAGAAAATGTTGCTGGCCCCGACAGGCAAGGCTGCTTTCGATATCAATGGAAATACCATACATAGTGCCTTAAAA
Source organism: Eptatretus burgeri (assembly GCF_056783735.1). NCBI lineage: Eukaryota > Metazoa > Chordata > Myxini > Myxiniformes > Myxinidae > Eptatretus > Eptatretus burgeri. Next base: position 26,921,709 of record NC_140961.1, read on the forward strand.
GTGCCAGCCAGTCAATCTCTTGATTACTGGTCATTGGACAGTGATCGTCTGAACAGACTTCGTACACAACTTGGCCATGTGAAGTTAGTCATTATTGATGAAATATCGATGGTTGGCAACAAGATGCTAAATTTCATACACAAGTGTCTACAGGAGATCACTGGTTCTTCCCAAGTTTTTGGTGGTATTTCTATTATCGCAGTCGGTGATTTGTTCCAATTGAGACCAGTCTGTGACAGCTACATATTTGCTAATATTGACAAGGATTATGGTCCCCTTGCTACAAATCTGTGGCAAACACATTTCCAGATGTTTGAATTGCATCTGGAATTCCTGTCAACTGAACGTCACTTTGATGTTCTCTTTTCTCCAAGGGTTTTCTTTTCTCCAAGATCTCCAAGGGTTCTACAATAAGGTAGAAGTGAGAAAGGCGAGATTGAGATGGTTTGGACATGTGCACAGGAGGGAAGCGGAGTATATCGGGAGAAGGATGTTGAAGATGGAGCCGCCAGGCAGGAGAAGAGGAAGGCCAAAGAAGAGGTTCATGGATACGGTGAGGGCGGACATGCGGGTAGTTGGAGTGTCAATGGAAGATGTGGAGGATAGAGCGAAATGGAGACGGTTGATCCGCTGTGGCGACCCCTAACGGGAGCGAGCCGAAAGAAGAAGAAGAATAATTGCATTAAATAATGAGGCAGCGAGACAATCTACAGTTTGCACAATTGTTGAATCGCCTTCGAGAGGGCAGGCAAACACCTGCTGATTTACAGTTGTTGCACACCAGATGTCGTCATCAGCCAACATAGCAATTTCCTCAAAAAGCTCAACACTTATTCATTAACAATGCCAAAGTGAACCAGCACAACACAAATGCATTTCTATGTTCTGAAGCTGATAAATTTACTGTGAGAGCTAAAGAGTCTGTTATTGGAGAAATGTCCTCAGTGAGCTCTGTCT
>NC_140961.1:26923165-26958165 GCF_056783735.1 Eptatretus burgeri
CAGTAGTAAGGGGAGGAAAGTGAATCGAATGCATCCATAAACAGTGCCAGAAATGTCTTTCACATCTCTGGAAACCACCCAGTATGAGAAACATCATGATACATCACATGTTCCTGACTTTGCTGTTCCTGTTCATGTGTGTCACCCAGCATCGTTGGATAGGCTTGCAACTTTGACTTCCTTCTTCATTCTTTTTTTCTGATAATCAGGAAGAAAATACAATACGAGCAACAAGCTGGAAAATATTTTGTCGCGATGATGTTGCATTTCTCATAATAAGTCTGCAGTTTCCTTAGAATGTCTCACAGCAATCTATCTGTGCTTTAGAAAGGCTGCCATAGAGGAGGAACTGTAACTGATCCTTTGTGGTGTATTGGTTAGAACTTTTGCTCTGAATCTGGGAGGTCGGTAGGTCAATCATAGGTCAATCCCTGGCCGAGTCATACCAAAGACGTAAAAAAAAAAAATGGTCCATGCCGCTTCCTCATTTTAAAAAGGATACAGCACGAACAAACAACACTGACAATGTAATGATAAACCACCCAATATAACCCTGGCCAATAAACTGTTTTGGCAGCACCAATGCACTGAAAAGAGTATGGCACAGGTTTCAGGTTACCAATCACTGTGCTCAATATTCAAATGTTGCTTGGCGAGGATTTTGCACTGTTCAATATTGGAACTAATTTGCACAAAGGAAGACACCACAGCCAAGGCAAGTGGTTATGTGGATGTGGCTTTGGGGATTTCTCTCGAAAGAAATGAGAATGGAGGTAATAAATATAGCCGACTCAGTGGTGGTATTCAATGTATATGAAATGGAAGTTGTGGATAAGATATAAAATAGATTGAGTTAAAGTTGAGAGATTTGGATAAGATATAAAATAGATTGATTTAAAGTTGAAAGATTTGGATAAGATATAAAATAGATTGATTTAAAGTTGAGGGATTTGGATAAGATATAAAATAGATTGATTTAAAGTTGAGGGATTTGGATAAGATATAAAATAGATTGATTTAAATTTGAGAGATTTGAATAAGATATAAAATAGATTGATTTAAAGTTGAGAGATTTGGATAAGATATAAAATAGATTGCTTTAATGTTGAGAGATTTTGATAAGATGAAAAATAGTTTAATTTAAAGTTGAGAGATTTGGATAAGTTGTAAAATAGTTTAATTTAAAGTTGAGAGATTTGGATAAGATGTGAAATAGTTTGATTTCAAGTTGAGAGATTTGGATAACATGTAAAATAGATTGATTTCAAGTTGAGAGATTTGGATAACATGTAAAATAGATTGATTTAAAGTTGAGAGATTTGGATAACATGTAAAATACTTTCATTTAAAGTTGAGAGATTTGGATAAGATGTAAGATAGTTTAATTTAAAGTTGAGAGATTTGGATAAGATGTAAATAAATTGATTTAAAGTTGAGAGATTTGGATAATATGTAACAAAGTTTGATTTAAAGTTAAGAGATTTGGATAAGATGTAAAGTAGTTTAATATAAAGTTGAGAGATTTGGATAATATGTAAAATAGTTTGATTTAGAGTTGAAAGATTTGGACAAAATGTAAAATAGAGTGATTTAAAGTTGAGAGATGATTCCTTTTCATTTCTGTTGAGGTTCGATTGCTCCCGTGACCATTTTGGCTTCACATTACTTCCGAGTAATCATTGGATGGTTTCAAAAGGAATTCCCTCAAGCTTTGTAGACTGTCTGCTCCTGTGCTGTTACCTCTAACTGATATCGGACCGAGCTGGAACCTTCCGACTTCTTAAACCTCATGTAAAAGTTGGTGCCGCTGGTGATGAAACATCAGGACAGTGTTCAGGAAAGAATCTTTGGAAGTTGAACAATGTGTCCTGCTTTCACTTTCACTGATGAGTCATTTTGTAAAAGGTGAAGTGGAGTCACTCTTGGTTAGAAAAAGGATGATATTTATTTTGAGCACAGGATGAGACATCAGTCCATACCTGCTTACCTCTAAAGCTGACAGCAGGCAAGCTTGTAGCTTCCTTTCGTTAAATTATAGAGTTGTATGTGATGTAACATGACAAGAGGAAGTTTGACTAGATGATATCTATATACATTGTCACCGTTTTCCTCAAATGACCACGGAATTTAAGGAACCATTCCAGAGAGATTGAATTTGGAGGACGTGCTCAGTGGTCCACTAGTGCTCCAGGTGTACATCTTGATCTCCAGTTGTATTGTTGTTTGTTTTTCTTTCTTCGTTGAATCGTATTTAATTGCAAGTTTATCGCCACTGATGCACCCTCTTTAACACCACCTTATTTATTATGTTAAATTAGTTATTTGTGCCTGTTCTTTGTATCCTTTGAGGTCCCTTTATTAATTATTTTCAATTTTGTTTGACTGCTAAACAGACAGACCGACAGACTGAAGCAATTGTTACACAGCACTTTGTAAATGCATGCGCTCCAGACGATACAGCATACGATTTGCCAAATGCAGAGCCAAAGTACTGCTAAACTGCAGGTTCGTGTTCTGATTCATGTTCCGATTTGTTTTCGACATTGTTCAAAATATGAAATTCAATTGAAATTATTCAGTTCCTGTTCATATAAATAGAATGACAGACAGAGTGAATCAATTTATTAACCCCACTTTGCACTACATGTGTGAGGAAATAATTAAATAAAAAACAAGTTGCAGAAGTGAACATCATGTAATGTCCTTTTTGCATCACGCAGTGAATCGTGCCAATCCGTGTGAGTATAATAAGAAGAAGAAGGTGTTTCGTGCATGCGTACATCACAAAACCACGTCCCCTCGTCCTTCATCATCCCATGGGGTTTTGGTGTCATCAAATGAATTTGATGATGGAAACATGGTGTTTTTGGGTGTCCAGCTTCTGAGAGGAAGTACGTGAAAAAATAAATAAATCTTACACCAGACATTGAGCGGAAGCAACAAACCAGGTTTAGTAACTTCCTGATTCTATGTTACCACTACAAGGGAATGAAAACGAATCCATAGCAAGCAAGCTATTCCCATAATACATGATTTTAACATATTTAATGTTTTTAAAAGAGCCAAAGAAAAGACCATAAACGATGGACGCTTTAACTAACATTTTTAAAAAGGGATAAGGGATCTCCACTCCATTGGTACCATGTGATAAATACTCATTGGTGTGGTATAACCATACCCTGAATTTCGTGGTGTATGTTCCTGCAGAAATACATCACAAACTAATGATAATTTACAATATTACACTTTCATTCAGTGTCCATTTTCACTACAAATCAATTACAATTATCACTTTAATATGAAGTACAGTAAAAAGAGGTTTTTCTTTGTTTCACATTTGTTTATTTTTCCACCTGATGACATAGTAAATGTAAAACAATGTGTTCAATATCTCACCGTGTTCAATGTATAATACAGTATCATACTCAACTGTTGTAAGTCCTTTTCATGAAATTTATTATCATATCTATCAGAGTTAACGATGTATAATAAAATAAAATGATATTTTCCTTGTTCTGCAATCCCTCTAACTCACTCCAAGGTTAAGAATGTTAAAATTCAGGTACATTATTTATCATTGTGGAATCAGCATTCCAATCCATGGAAAAATAAAAATTTTAATGGGACCATCTATATATTACATATGCACGAGGGGAAGAGGATATGTTTTGGGTTGTTCTTGATTCTGCAACTTCCAAGGAGAAACAGAACTCGAGTCTGTAAACCCTTCAGTTATTATCGCTTGAACCAAACATACAATTTTAATTCAACTTGGCCACAACCTTCTTTACCCATGATGCACAAAGTTTGTACGTGGAATTAAAAAAAAAAAGCATCAGGTCTAAGAGGGTCTGCTGCTCCTGATCCAGGTGAGCTTCAGGATGTGGTCCTATTTTTTGTTTGACAGACCTGTTATAGAGACCCTCATTGTTGTTTGGCAAGCATTCCATCCAAAGCTTAATAACCTTTTTAAGGTTATTCTCATCATGCAGTGTGGAATGTTTCATAAGCTGTTTCTGGACCTGATTAAGTCCCACGTAAATTTTCATAAGCTGTTTCTGGACCAAATGAAGTCCCACGTAAATTTTCGCAAGTTGTTTCTTGACCTGAAAGTTCCTGTTAAAAAAAATGAGAAAGACATGAACAGGAATGTGAATGTTTTGAAGATGGTTGTGATGAATTTTAAAACAAGAATGCAAGTCCTCATCAAACACACAGCTCTAACCGTACCTTAAAAATGGGACGTGTGGATTTTCCATTAAAATATATAAACAAATTACATTTAGAAGAATACTTTAATCATAACAATTTAGCGAAATAATTATTTCACAATTATAAATGATTCTAATGAAATAAATAATGTAGAATTGATTGTTTATTTCAGGTTTTCACACACGAAAGCAATAATCAAATAGATGGGCGCTCGGTCGAGCACATATCTCCGCCACATAATGCCAGGTCCATATCGAGCCCAATATATATTTGAAATATCATGCTATATAATCGTTTTTGCCCCTATCTCGCAAAGATAAAGAATCACGTTAAAAATAAAATAATTCTCGTATCCAGATCTGGATTCCGATCTTCACTAAAATCAAATCAATTCTTCCGTGTCACACACCCAATGTGTCCACAATGTTTCGTCCAAATCCATTCACAACATTTTGGAACATCGTGTTATATATCATTTTTCGCTAAATCTCTCAATGGTTAAGAATCACTTTAAAAAGTCTAGTAGTCGGATCCGGATCCAGATCTTCACCAAAATCGAATCAGTTCGTCATTGTCACACACCCAATCTGCCCACTAAATTTCATTCAGATTCGTTCACAACTTCTTGAGACATCCTGCACACAGATAGACAAACAAACAAGAAGTCATGCAGAACACGATACTTGCAAAAGCCATAAAACAAATTTGACATTAAAAATAATTTGTGTTTGAAGTCAATGGCAAAATATGAAAATCCTCTTCAAATTTCAACTTAATCGGATGAAAATTGAGGATTTTAGAAATGTCACCTTAGTTGTTGACCTTTGGCCTATCTTGACCTTTTGACCTGCAAAACAATGGGCTTCTTCGTTGTGACAAACTCCACCATGTGGTGAAGTTTCGTGAAGATTGGTTTAAAATTGCAACCTGAAGGCGACAAAAACACGGAATAACAAAATCGACTCATATATATATATATATATTTATATATATATATATATATATATATATATATATATATATATATATATATATATATATATATTTATGCATATATATGTATATATGTGTGCATATATATTATATATACACTGATGAGCCAAAACATTATGACCTCTGACAGGGGAAGTGAATAACATTGATTATCTTGTTACAATGGCACCTGTCAAGGGGTGGGATATAGTAGGCAGCAAGTGAACAGTCAGTTCTTGAATTGATGTGTTGGATGCAGGAGAAATGGGCAGAAGTAAAGGCCTGAGCAAGTTTGACAAGGACCAAATTGTTATGGCCAGACAACTGGGTCAGAGCATCTCTGAAACGGCAAGGCTTGTGGGGTGCTCCTGAGTACCTACTGACAATGGTCAGAAGAGAGACAAACCACAAACTGGCGACAGGGTGTTGAGCGCCCAAAGCTTATCGATGCTCGAGGGCAACGAAGGCTATCCTATCTGGTCCGAACCGTCAGAAGGTCTACTGTGGCACAAGTCACAGAAAATTTTTATGGTGCTCATGGGAGGAATGTGTCACAATCCACAGTGCATCGTACTCTGCTGCGTATGGGGCTGCGCAGCCACAGACCGGTCAGAGTGCCCATGATGACCCCTGTCCACCATCGAAAGCGCCTACAATGGGCAAGCGAATGTCGGAATTGGACCTTAGCGCAGTGGAGGAAGGTCGCCTGGTCCGATGAGTCCCGTTTTCTTTGAGGTCACGTGGATGGCTGTATAAATGTGCGCCATTTACCTGGGGAAGTGATGGCACCAGGATGCACTGTGGGAACATGACAAGCTGGTGGAGGGAGTGTGATGCTCTCGGCAATGTTCTGCTGGGAAGCCCTGGGTCCAGCCGTTCATGTGGATGTCAATTTGACACGTGACACCTTCCTAAACATCGTTGCAGACCAAACCCCTTCATGGCAATGGCATTCCCTGATGGCAGTGGCCTCTTTCAGCAGGACACTGCACCCTGCCACACTGCACACATTGTTCGGGAATGGTTTGAGGAACATGATGAAGTGTTCACGGTGTTGCCCTGGCCTCCAAGTTCTCCAGATCTCAATCCAATTGAGCATCTGTGGGATGTGCTGGACCGACAAGTCCGATCCACGGCGGCTCCACCTCGCAACTTAGAGGACTTGAAGGATCTGCTGCTGATGTTTTGGTGCCAGATACCACAGGACACCTTCAGGGGTCTTGTGGAGTCCATGCCTCGGCGGGTCGGTGCTTTTTTGGCGGCACACGGAGGACCAACAGCATATTAGGCAGGTGGTCATAATGTTTTGGCTCCTCAGTGTATATGGTGTGTGTGTGTTTTCTTGATAAAGCATAACATATTTTCTGCACTAACTCCATTCACCGACTCCACCCCCTATATCTCTCTCTCTCTCTCTCTCTCTCTCTCTCTCTCTCTCTCTCTCTCTCTCTCCCTCTCCCTCTCTCTCTCTCTCTCTCTCTCTCTCTCTCTCTATCTCTCTGTCTCTGTCTCTGTCTCTGTCTCTCTCTCTGTCTCTGTCTCTCTCTCTCTCTCTCTCTCTCTCTCTCTCTCTCTCTTCTCTCTCTCTCTCTCTCTCTCTCTCTCTCTCCCTCTCTCTCTCTCGCTCTCTGGGCAGCCGGTGTTTGTTTCCAGGTTATGTTGATCTCAAGGTGGTGATGTCCTGACCGGTGTTTGTCTCCGGGTGGTGTTGATCTCTGGGTTGTGTTTGTCTCTGGACGTGTCCAGGTGGTGTTTATGTCTGGGTGATGTTTGTCTTGAGAAGTGTCTGAGCATTGTTTTTCTCTGGATGGTATTTGTCTCCGGACCTGTCCGGGCTGTGTTTGTTTGTCACAGGACGTGTCCGGGACTTGTCCGGGATTCTTATAATGCTTGTCTCTAGACTTGTCCGTGTTTGTCTCTGGATGTGTCCAGGCAGTGTTTGTCAGGACGGGAGTTTGTCTTCAGACATGTCCAGGCAGTGTTTGTCAGGACGGGAGTTTGTCTTCAGACATGTCCAGGCAGTGTTTGTCTCCAGACTGCTTGGCTTAGGATGCGTCCAGGCAGTGTTTATCTCCAGCCATGTATGACTGGTGGAAAATGGATTTCAGATATTATTTTGTTTCCATCTTCACTGTTGTTGTATGCAGAAGCACTTTAATGAGACAGTATGAATCATAATTAAAGCTCCACCTCACCTCTGCCTTCCCTTCCTCTCAGATCATGCTGTCTTCCCTTCCCCCACCCCTCCCCCCACTCCTCCTTGCTCCCCCTCCCTCCTCACTCCATCTCTCTCTCTCTCTCTCTCTCTCTCTCTCTCTCTCTCTCTCTCTCTCTCTCTTTCTCTCTCTCTCTGTCTGTCTTTGTATTCCTATCAGCGAAGTGACAGGTGGTATTTGCGAGTTTTCAATAAATTTGTAAAAATTTCAAAAAACATGTTTTCACTTTGTCATTATGGGGTATTTTGTGCAGATTGGTAACAAGTTTTTTTTAAAATTTAAACCATTTTAAATTCAGGCTGTAACACACCAAAATGTGACAAACGTCGAGGGTTTGAATACTTTCTGAAGGCACTGCAAATCAGTCTTCACGGACACATGACAGATACACGATAATGTGTTGGTTTTTATCTTCACCCATCATGTTCCGACATAGAAGTGCACCATGAGCAGCTTGTCACAATGGTCCAAGAACACAATGCCACACCTATATTTATTTGTTTATAAAACAAGGGTAACTATTGCAACCAGTGTATTTTTCCAGAAACATTTTTAACCTTTCATGTCCGGTCGCGAACTTTCTTGAATGACGGGCGCTCCATATATTTCCAGTGTAATTACTGTGGTATTGTCATATCTCTTCTGGCCAGAGAGGTGATGTCTACTGACTCAATTACCAATAATCTAGGCAGTCTGCTGGTTGCCCTGAGCTGCTATTTCATCAGTTAGTGCTTTCCAAAGCGAAATTTTCACGATTTCTGAAGGTGTTATATCATGGTCGTGAGTCAGGACGTGTCAACATCTGGCGATTGTTTCGTTGATGTCTGTCGCGGTGTTCTGGTGGGCGCTGGCACCTGGTGATTGGCTATCGGTGATCTCGTCAGGAATCGACATCAGGTGTTGTCACTTTGGTCATGAAACTCATTATCCTTTCTGATTAAATTTCCGCCACTTTGAATATTCATTGAGATCAGCTGATGTCAAATCATTTTCTAAGGAAATGTATGGCTTCTTTAGGATAATCTGATGTGAAACTTTACGTTTTTGACGAGTGATTGTAGAACTGCTGTGACTGAGACACCAATTATATTTTTTAAACTGGCTTCAGAATCTTTTTCAGAGTTTGTGCCCTAATTTCATCATTATTGGCAATAAGAAGCCATAATTTGGCTAAGGATTAGATTTTTGCCTCCTCTTTGATTCCACAGTCAATTTCTTGATATTTAGCCAAGAAAGACCTGTTTGTGGGGGTCCAATTGAACATATTTTGGTTGTTCCCTGTCAATGGCGGCCATTTTCAAATTGTAATGAGGTCATGTGACCCACAAAACTTTTGCCTCTAATATTTTCACATTCTCCAGTCGTTACCCTTTCTAAAATATACAGTTTGCTTGGGTTTATTGACCTTGTTTGGTAATTATTGGCCTATTTCTTCAGTTGGAATTGCCTCTGAAGGTAAGGTGAACCAAGTACTTTCAGCCTTCAAAATGATATTTAATCGGGGGTCTGCAGGTAAAATCAAAAGGTATGGCCTCAAGGACAACTCCACCAAATTTGGTGCTTTTATCACAATTTGAACGATTCTCGGCGTATGGCCTGCTTGGGCACTCTGCCATATGTAACGGTCCATTAGTAATAGGGTGGATACTTCGAGTCCTGGGAGGGCTCTGTTCACCTTCTGAAACCCGAATTATGGAGAAACACACACACACACACACACACACACACACACACACACACACACACACACACACACACACACACACACACACACACACACACACACACACACACACACACACACACACACACACACACACACACACACACACACTGGAGATCAGCTACGTCACGTCCTGTTCTTTATTTTTCTTTCATGACGTTTTCAGACCCGCGAGGCTCCACAAACACTGTGCACCCAAACATAACAGCAGAAAATGAATTTGGGTGATTCTTGTTAACCGATATGGATTTCCCGCTCTTGTGAAAAAATCTCAGAGTCAGAGATGTTTCTGATTAAAATGGCCGAAAATGTGTAGCAGATCAGACCCTCCGACTCCCCGACTCCCCCCCCCCCCAACTTCACACTTTCGGAAAGACGCATGCTGGATTCACCATATCGGGGGTATTTTAAACCACGTGGTGAAAATCTTCAGGTTTATCATATCGGGGGTATTTTAAACCACGTGGTGAAACTCTTCAGGTTTATAATGTTGGGGGTATTTTAAACCACGTGGTGAAACTCTTCAGGTTTATAATGTTGGGGGTATTTTAAACCACATGTTGAACATCTTCAGGTTTACCATGTAGGGGGTATTTTAAACCACGTGGTGAAAATCTTCAGGTTTATCATGTTGGGGGTATTTTAAACCACGTGGTGAAAATCTTCAGCTTCATCATATTGGGGGTATTTTAAACCACGTGGTGAAAATCTTCAGGTTTATCAATCATATCGGGGGTATTTTAAACCACGTGATGAAAATCTTCAGGTTTATCATGTGGGGGGTATTTTAAACCACGTGGTGAAAATCTTCAGGTTTATCAATCATATTGGGGGTATTTTAAACCACGTGATGAAAATCTTCAGGTTTATCATGTGGGGGGGTATTTTAAACCACGTGGTGAAAATGTTCAGGTTTATCAATCATATCGGGGGTATTTTAAACCACGTGATGAAAATCTTCAGGTTTATCATGTGGGGGGGTATTTTAAACCGCGTGGTGAAAATGTTCAGGTTTATCATGTTGGTGGTATTTTAAACCACGTGGTGAAAATCTTCAGGTTCATCATATCGGGGGGGGGGGAGGGGGTATTTTAAACCACGTGGTGAAACTCTTCAGGTTTATAATGTTGGGGGGGTATTTTAAACCACGTGGTGAAAATCTTCAGGTTTATCATATAGGCAGTATTTTAAACCACGTGGTGAAAATCTTCAGCTTCATCATATCGGGGGTATTTTAAACCACGTGGTGAAAATCTTCAGGTTTATCAATCATATCGGGGGTATTTTAAACCACGTGATGAAAATCCAGGTTTATCATGTGGGGGGGTATTTTAAACCACGTGGTGAAAATGTTCAGGTTTATCATGTTGGTGGTATTTTAAACCACGTGGTGAAAATCTTCAGGTTCATCATATCGGGGGGGGGGGGGAGGGGGTATTTTAAACTACGCGGTGAAAATCTTCAGGTTCATCATGTAGGGGGTATTTTAAATCACGTGGTGAAAATCTTCAGGTTTATCATATAGGCAGTATTTTAAACCACGTGGTGAAAATCTTCAGCTTCATCATATCGGGGGTATTTTAAACCACGTGGTGAAAATCTTCAGGTTTATCAATCATATCGGGGGTATTTTAAACCACGTGATGAAAATCTTCAGGTTTATCATGTGGGGGGTATTTTAAACCACGTGATGAAAATCTTCAGGTTTATCATATTGGGGGTATTTTAAACCACGTGGTGAAACTCTTCAGGTTTATCATATAGGGGGTATTTTAAAGCACGTGGTGAAACTCTTCAGGTTTATCATGTCGGGGGTATTTTAAACCACATGGTGAAAATCTTCAGGTTTATCATGTTGGGGGTATTTTACACCACGTGGTGAAAATATTCAGGTTTATCATGCAGGGGGTATTTTAAACCACGTGGTGAAAATCTTCAGGTTTATCTTATCGGGGTATTTTACACCACATGGTGAAAATCTTCAGGTTTATCATATAGGGGGGTATTTTAAACCACGTGGTGAAAATCTTCAGGTTTATAATATTGGGGGTATTTTACACCACGTGGTGAAAATCTTCAGGTTTATCATATCGGGGGTATTTTACACCACGTGGTGAAACTCTTCAGGTTTATAATGTTGGGGGTATTTTAAACCACGTGGTGAAACTCTCCAGGTTTATCATATAGGGGTATTTTAAACCACGTGGTGAAAATCTTCAGGTTTATCATGTCGGGGGTATTTAAAACCACGTGGTGAAACTCTTCAGGTTTATAATGTTGGGGGTATTTGAAAGCATGTGGTGAAACTCTTCAGGTTTATAATGTTGGGGGTATTTTAAACCACGTGGTGAAAATCTTCAGGTTTATCATGCAGGGGTATTTTAAACCACATGTTGAACATCTTCAGGTTTACCATGTAGGGGGTATTTTAAACCACATGGTGAAAATCTTCAGGTTTATCATGTTGGGGGTATTTTAAACCACGTGATGAAAATCTTCAGGTTTATCATACAGGCAGTATTTTAAACCACGTGATAAAAATCTTCAGCTTCATCATATCGGGGGTATTTTAAACCACATGGTGAAAATCTTCAGGTTTATCATGTTGGTGGTATTTTAAACCACGTGGTGAAAATCTTCAGGTTTATCAATCATATCGGGGGTATTTTAAAGCACGTGATGAAAATATTCAGGTTTATCATGTGGGGGGGTATTTTAAACCACGTGATGAAAATCTTCAGGTTTATAATGTTGGGGGTATTTTAAACCACGTGGTGAAAATCTTTAGGTTTACAATGTAGGGGGTATTTTAAACCACGTGGTGAAACTCTTCAGGTTTATAATGTTGGGGGTATTTTAAACCACGTGGTGAAACTCTTCAGGTTTATCATATAGGGGGTATTTTAAACCACGTGGTGAAACTCTTCAGGTTTATCATATTGGGGTATTTTAAACCACGTGGTGAAACTCTTCAGGTTTATAATGTTGGGGGTATTTTAAACCACGTGTTGAAAATCTTCAGGTTTATCATATTGGGGGTATTTTAAACCACGTGGTGAAACTCTTCAGGTTTATAATGTTGGGGGTATTTTAAACCACGTGGTGAAACTCTTCAGGTTTATCATATAGGGGGTATTTTAAACCACGTGGTGAAACTCTTCAGGTTTATAATGTTGGGGGTATTTTAAACCACGTGGTGAAACTCTTCAGGTTTATCATGTCGGGGGTATTTTAAACCACATGGTGAAAATCTTCAGGTTTATCATGTTGGGGGTATTTTAAACCACGTGGTGAAAATCTTCAGGTTTATCATGTTGGGGGTATTTTAAACCACGTGGTGAAAATCTTCAGCTTTATAATGTTGGGGGTATTTTAAACCACGTGGTGAAAATCTTCAGGTTTATCATGTAGGGGGTATTTTAAACCACATGTTGAACATCTTCAGGTTTACCATGTCGGGGGTATTTTAAACCACGTGGTGAAAATCTTCAGGTTCATCATATCGGGGGTATTTTAAACCACATGGTGAAAATCTTCAGGTTTATCATATTGGTGGTATTTTAAACCACATGTTGGACATCTTCAGGTTTACCATGTCGGGGGTATTTTAAACCACATGGTGAAAATCTTCAGGTTTATCATGCAGGGGGTATTTTAAACCACGTGGTGAAAATCTTCAGGTTTATCAGATCGGGGGTATTTTACACCACGTGGTGAAAATCTTCAGGTTTATCATATAGGGGGGTATTTTAAACCACGTGGTGAAAATCTTCAGGTTTATCATGCAGGGGGTATTTTAAACCACGTGGTGATAATATTCAGGTTTATCATATCGGGGGTATTTTACACCACGTGGTGAAAATCTTCAGGTTTATCATATAGGGGCGGGTATTTTAAACCACGTGGTGAAAATCTTCAGGTTTATCATGCAGGGGGTATTTTAAACCACGTGGTGAAAATCTTCAGGTTTATCATATTGGGGTATTTTACACCACGTGGTGAAAATATTCAGGTTTATCATGCAGGGGGTATTTTAAACCACGTGGTGAAAATCTTCAGGTTTATCATATCGGGGGTATTTTAAACCACGTGGTGAAAATCTTCAGGTTTATCATATCGGGGGTATTTTACACCACGTGGTGAAAATCTTCAGGTTTATCATATATGGGGGTATTTTAAACCACGTGGTGAAAATCTTCAGGTTTATCATATCGGGGGTATTTTAAACCATGTGGTGAAAATCTTCAGGTTCATCATATCGGGGGTATTTTACGCACGTGGTGAAAGTCTCAAGGTTCACCATATCGGTGGGTATTTTAAAGCACCTGGTGAAAATCTTCAGGTTTATCATGTAGGGGGTATTTTAGAAAACGTGGTGAAAATCTTCAGGTTTATCATGTGGGGGTATTTTAAACCACGTGGTGAAAATCTACAGGTTTATCATATCGGGGGTATTTTACACCACGTGGTGAAAATCTTCAGGTTTATCATATATGGGGGTATTTTAAACCACGTGGTGAAAATCTTCAGGTTTATCATATGGGGGATATTTTAAACCACGTGGTGAAAATCTTCAGGTTTATCATATGGGGGGTATTTTAAACCACGTGGTGAAAATGTTCAGGTTTGTCATATAGGGGTATTTTAAACCACGTGGTGAAAATGTTCAGGTTTGTCATATAGGGGTATTTTAAACCACGTGGTGAAAATGTTCAGGTTTGTCATATAGGGGTATTTTAAACCACGTGGTGAAAATCTTCAGGCTTATCATATTGGGGGTATTTTAAACCACGTGGTGAAAATCTTCAGGTTTATCATCTAGGGGATATTTTAAACCACGTGGTGAAAATCTTCAGGTTTATCATATTGGGGGTATTTTAAACCACGTGGTGAAAATCTTCAGGTTTATCATCTAGGGGATATTTTAAACCACGTGGTGAAAATCTTCAGGTTTATCATGTTGGGGGTATTTTAAACCACGTGGTGAAAATCTTCAGGTTCATCATATCGGGGGTATTTTACGCACGTGGTGAAAGTCTCAAGGTTCACCATATCGGTGGGTATTTTAAACCACGTGGTGAAAATCTTCAGGTTTATCATGTAGGGGGTATTTTAAACCACGTCGTGAAAAACTTCAGGTTTATCAAGTTGGGGTATTTTAAACCACGTGGTGAAACTCTTCAGGTTTATCATGTTGGGGGTATTTTAAACCACGTGGTGAAACTCTTCAGGTTTATCATGTTGGGGGTATTTTAAACCACGTGGTGAAAGTCTTCAGGTTTATCATATATGGGGGTATTTTAAACCACGTGGTGAAAATCTTCAGGTTTATCATATCGGGGGTATTTTACACCACGTGGTGAAAATCTTCAGGTTTATCATATATGGGGGTATTTTAAACCACGTGGTGAAAATCTTCAGGTTTATCATATCGGGGGTATTTTAAACCATGTGGTGAAAATCTTCAGGTTCATCATATCGGGGGTATTTTACGCACGTGGTGAAAGTCTCAAGGTTCACCATATCGGTGGGTATTTTAAAGCACCTGGTGAAAATCTTCAGGTTTATCATGTAGGGGTATTTTAGAAAACGTGGTGAAAATCTTCAGGTTTATCATGTGGGGGTATTTTAAACCACGTGGTGAAAATCTACAGGTTTATCATATCGGGGTATTTTACACCACGTGGTGAAAATCTTCAGGTTTATCATATATGGGGGTATTTTAAACCACGTGGTGAAAATCTTCAGGTTTATCATATGGGGGATATTTTAAACCACGTGGTGAAAATCTTCAGGTTTATCACGTTGGGGGTATTTTAAACCACGTGGTGAAAATCTTCAGGTTTATCATATAGGGGTATTTTAAACCACGTGGTGAAAATGTTCAGGTTTGTCATATAGGGGTATTTTAAACCACGTGGTGAAAATGTTCAGGTTTGTCATATAGGGGTATTTTAAACCACGTGGTGAAAATGTTCAGGTTTGTCATATAGGGGTATTTTAAACCACGTGGTGAAAATCTTCAGGCTTATCATATTGGGGGTATTTTAAACCACGTGGTGAAAATCTTCAGGTTTATCATCTAGGGGATATTTTAAACCACGTGGTGAAAATCTTCAGGTTTATCATATTGGGGGTATTTTAAACCACGTGGTGAAAATCTTCAGGTTTATCATCTAGGGGATATTTTAAACCACGTGGTGAAAATCTTCAGGTTTATCATGTTGGGGGTATTTTAAACCACGTGGTGAAAATCTTCAGGTTCATCATATCGGGGGTATTTTACGCACGTGGTGAAAGTCTCAAGGTTCACCATATCGGTGGGTATTTTAAACCACGTGGTGAAAATCTTCAGGTTTATCATGTAGGGGGTATTTTAAACCACGTGGTGAAAGTCTTCAGGTTTATCATATTGGGGGTATTTTAAACCACGTGGTGAAAGTCTTCAGGTTTATCATATAGGGCGTATTTTAAACCACGTGGTGAAAAACTTCAGGTTTATCAAGTTGGGGTATTTTAAACCACGTGGTGAAACTCTTCAGGTTTATCATGTTGGGGGTATTTTAAACCACGTGGTGAAACTCTTCAGGTTTATCATGTTGGGGGTATTTTAAACCACGTGGTGAAAGTCTTCAGGTTTATCATATAGGGGGGTATTTTAAACCACGTGGTGAAAATCTTGACCACCGGGTTCACCCTGTAAGTTGTAACTAAACCTTCCCCCTTCATGTTGGAGTCCCACGGGGATTTCCACATTTTTCACTCTGAACCTTGAACAGATTCACTATTTCTGACTGGTCCAGGGGGTTCTTTATATCCATGTACTGTACATAACACCTTTATGTTTTCGTCCTTTTCTGTTCGTGCCTCCTCCACAACGGGATGACACGTGACCTCCGTACGAAGCACGGTTTCAGCGCGGTACTTGGGGCGGTGTATGGTGATGTTATTGTAAGTATTCTGAAGAGGAATTTATTTCAGTGTTTCAGTTACTGTTTCCGATCTGACGATGGAACGTTCTTTGACGATCGTGACGTGGCGATGGAACGTGAGGATCTTTCACGATTCGTAAAGTTGAGATATTTTCGGACAAAATTTAAACCTTCCTCTCTGATTGTGTGGAAAACGGATGTTACAGATGCACCAGGAGGACCATTGGTTTGGTCTGTGAGACACGGAAAGTAATAAACACCGAGATTACTGAAACAAGTGTTCCCGTTTATATGTAAATAAAATTCACAAACCCGGCCAACGGATTTTTATTAAACGTTATCATATTCCTCAGATAATCAAAAACGTGGAAAATACACCGAGTTTTACTTTCTTCACTGTGTGGGCGTGGCCATCCTGGCGTGTCGAATGACGTGCAGCGAATCACGGCCTCTGATTGGTCGAAATTCAAATGAAAAGTTATTTGTTGTTCTGATTGCTGCCACGAAGTTATTTGTGACGTCATAAGTTTGAAAGCCGTAAACCCCATTTTTCCTGAGCGCCGGACCCGACCACTCGCACTGTGGGGGCTCCGTGTGTCCCAGACGGGAAAAATATTCAAAATATCTTCGTTTCGCTCGAAACTCGATCGGAAGGAGAAGATGAAGAGCCGCAGCAACAAGGGGACCGTGATGTCCCGGATTGGAGGGTTTTTCAGGTCGATTTGTTGTACATCGTCCTCTGGGTTTGAGGAAAATGGTTCCTGTGAGGTCGAATCGACCCCTCACGTTCAGGTGGAGGACGAGACACGAAGTCCGAAGGTCTGTGGTGGTGGAAAGGACACTGAAGGTGTTCCGTGGAATGTAAGGTTCCCCGGTGAAGGTAAGTTTACACCTCAAACTTGTACACCTGTTACTACCTCCGTACACCTGTTATTACCTCCGTACACCTGTGATTACCTCCGTACACCTGTGATTACCTCCGTACACCTGTTATTACCTCCGTACACCTGTGATTACCTCCGTACACCTGTGATTACCTTCGTACACCTGTTACTACCTCCGTACACCTGTGATTACCTCCGTACACCTGTTACTACCTCCGTACACCTGTTACTGCCTCCGTACACCTGTTACTGCCTCCGTACACCTGTTACTGCCTCCGTACACCTGTTACTGCCTCCGTACACCTGTTACTGCCTCCGTACACCTGTTACGACCTCCTGTTCACCTGTTACTACCTCCGTACACCTGTTACTCCCTCCTGTTCACCTGTTACTACCTCCGTACACCTGTTACTACCTCCGTACACCTGTTACTACCTCCGTACACCTGTTACTACCTCCGTACACCTGTTACTACCTCCTGTTCACCTGTTACTACCTCCGTACACCTGTTACGACCTCCTGTTCACCTGTTACTACCTCCGTACACCTGTTACTACCTCCGTACACCTGTTATTACCTCCGTACACCTGTTATTACCTCCGTACACCTGTTATTACCTCCGTACACCTGTTATTACCTCCGTGCACCTGAGCTGATGTTTTCATCCCTGTTTGTCTGTGAGAACAATATCTCAAAACGTTGTGGACGAGTTCTGGCGAAACTTGGTGGTTCGTTTGTGTTTGTGAGGAGGAAGGATTGATTGGGTTTAGGTTTCGGTTGGGATCCAGATCCACCCTGTCAGTGGATACAAAGGTAAACTGTTCAACCAGGTGGAGGTGTGTGTTCCACCGAGTGTCGTTCTAGTTCTGTTTGTTTGTGTATCCATGTGCTGTATGTCCATGTACTGTGTGTCCATGTACTGTGTCCATGTACTGTGTGTCCATGTACTGTGTATCCATGTACTGTGTATCCATGTACTGTGTATCCATGTACTGTGTATCCATGTACTGTATGTCCATGTACTGTATGTCCATGTACTGTGTATCCATGTGCTGTGTATCCATGTACTGTATATTCATGTCCTGTATATCCATGTTCTGTATATCTATGCACTGTATTTTCATGCACTGTGTATCCATGTACTGTATCCATGTACTGTATCCATGTGCTGTATCCATGTACTGTATATCCATGTACTGTATTTTCATGCACTGTGTATCCATGTACTGTATCCATGTACTGTATCCATGTCCTGTATATCCATGTACTGTATGTCCATGTACTGTATACACAAACAAAGCTATCCGTGAAGCCTCGGTATCTGTGTTTTAATTACGTCCAGTCCTGTTTGAACACAAGTTACACCCTCGCCATGTCTAATAAATCCGTGTTCATGGAATGTACCTTTTAGACCTTTGAACACCATTTATGACTCTTTTAGATGCCGTTAGATATTTACATCCTTTGGACCCCTTATACTCCTCTATACCTTTACATCCATCGAGACCCAATAGAACCTTTCAGAATCCCTTCACCCTGAAGCTGCCTTTAGACCCCAAAGACTCTTGGACCTTTACATCCCTGAAATCCCTTTTGGCCCTTTCGACCTGAACACCATTTAGACCAATTACACCCTTCAGATATGTTCGAAACGTTGGAGCTTTAAACACTTTAGATCTGTTTAGACATTTATATGCTTCAGAGATGAGACCCTTTTGACCATTTGGACCCTCAGTACGATTGGATCGTGAAGTTGTGACCCTTTAGTTTAGAGCAGCGTTTCTCAACCGGGGGCCCGTGGCCCCCCAAGGGGGCCATCGGCCTTCGACCGGGGGACCATGAGCGGACGCCGAAAAACTGCGATTCAGAATGCAGAAGCTTGTAATGTACAATTAAGGCGACGAGTCTCCGGTCATAGTGTCAAAGTAAAAAGGGTAGATGAGTTTAACCACGATTTTAAAAGAGAAGGCGGAGCCCACAGAGCATTCATCGTAAACCAATGTTTACAAAAACGTTAGAATTTTGTTTTTTTCAATTTTTTTCTCAGATGTCGAAGGTTCGAAAATGGAATGACAGCGATGTCAAGTTTGGATTCACGAATGTCAGTCGAGATGGCGTGGACTGCGCGCAATGTCTGCACTGCTCGGTCGTGATGTCAAATGCGTCACAACGTCCTTCCAAACTTTCAAACCATCGCAACAAGATGCATCCCGGAAGGAAGGAAGATGATATCGACGCCCTGTCTGCGAAACGATCACGATATGACCGTGAAGAGACACTTCCCAAATTTGGATTCCGGCCAGAAGAAAAACCTACTCTTCAATCCAGCTACGAAGTGGCACACCGAATTGCGAAGTGCAAGAAGCCGCACACTATTGCTGAGGACCTTATCAAGCCATGTACAGAGAAAATGGTGGAATTGATGATCGGACCAGAGGCGAAAAGAAGATCCAGCAAGTTTCGCTCTCTAATGACACGATCCGATGACGGATTGACGACATGGCCGCTGATGTGTGCGTCAAGTTTGCTCCGAAATCCAACAAAGCACGCTCCAGGCTCGCCTTCAAGGAGACGAGTCGACCGACACCGCCCTGGAGAGCCAGTTGATCGCCTTGACTCGCTACGAGAGAAAGGGAAAGATGAAGGAAGAGTTCTTGTTCTGCAATACCCTACCAACCACAATGACAGCGGCAGATATCAAAGCTATTGTGGACTCTTTTTTTTTTGAAGCTAATAGACTCGGTTGGCAGAATTTCAAGCACATTTGTACTGATGGTGCCCCAGCGATGGTCGGCGTCAGAGGAGGGTTCGTCACGCTTGTGAAGAACGAATGGCCCCATGTGACGTCCTCCCACTGTTCGCTACACCGATACACTCTTGCGTCAAAGACTCTTCCGCCTCGTTCGCTGGAAGTCATGGATGTCGCGGTCAAAGTGATTAACTTCATTCGTGCGAAGGCCAAAAATCATCGGCTCTTCCAACTCCTGGCCAACGAAATGGGAGCGGAACATGTTGGACTTCTGTTCCACACCAAAGTCCTTTGGCTATCGAGGGGGAAATGCCTCTCTCGGCTGTATGAACTCCGAGTTGAGGTGGAAATCTTCCTGCAAGACAACGAAAACAACCTCCATGTCCACTTCGACAATGAAGAGTTCGTCATGATGCTCGCCTACCTGGCCGATATATTCGGCCGACTCAATGAAATGAACCAGTCCTTGCAAGGCCGTGATGTGACAGTCAGTGACGTTCAAGACAAGCTTGCCGGACTGTCTGCGAGAATGGAAGTCTGGCAGGCACGAATCAAGGCCGGGTCCACTGCCTCGTTTCCTTTCTTGGATGAGCACCTGCAGACGCAGAGGATTGAGCTTCCCGTCGGCATCAAAGATTGCATCACTAGACATCTCGACAATCTCTCCGCAGAGTTCAAATCGTATTTGGACGATGCACCGTTGGATGTTCCGTGGCACAAAGACCCGTTTAACGCCAAAATTGAACCTACTGAAGATGAAGCAGAGGAGCTGGCAGAGTTGAAGGTTTCAAAAGCAATGAAGTTGGTCTTCAGTAACAAAGAAGACCACTCCACCTTCTGGTTGTCTGTTCAGGATGCGTATCCACTACTCAACAAGAAGGCATCCGTAAGTCTCATTCAATTCGCCACAACATATCTTTGCGAATCTGGATTTTCTGACCTTGGGACCATTAAAACGAAGTCCAGAAACCGTCTTGACGTTGGGAACGATATTCGCCTTGCTGTGTCCAAGACGGAGCCGGACATAAGAGGCCTCGTCAGACAAGCCCAACAGCAAGTGTCTCATTGATTGTATTGCTTAGAAAAATGTTTACTTTGATTTACCTTTTAAGACTGAGTAAATAAATTTCATAAAACGAAATCTGCATCTTTTATTGAAGGGCAGGGGACCACGAATGTTAAGCGACTCGGTAGGGGGGCCATGGGCCATCAAAGGTTGAGAAACGCTGGTTTAGACCATCTAGAACCTTTTCGGCTCACACCACTCAAACATTTGTAGTCTTCTTACAAAACACAGACTGTACTTTTTACACCGTCATGTTCAAACTCTCCCCACCCCACTTGGACTGTATGTAAAACTGAAGGACACATGTGGATGATGAACCTTCGTTAAGGTGAAGTGTTGATCGACCCCTGTTAGTGTCTTAATTACCACCACCATCTCAGTTGGACGGAGGTTATGTTTTTCGCTCCTGTTTGTTTGTCTGTCTCAGTTATTGGTGTGCTGGATATCTTAAATTTGTACCAAACTTGGTGGACACGTTGAGTGTGTGAGAAGGTTGAATTGATTACATCTTGGCGAAGATCAGAATTTTATGAACAGGTGTAGGTGTTCCTTTCACAAGCGGCTCGCTTAACGCTCACCAAAGCCGCTCCTTATTCACTTTGTCCATTTGCCATGCGGATTGTCAAGCGGTTTGCAAAACAGTTGATAGGGAAAGGATGACTGGACTCAAAAGCATCACCTGTCCCATCATTGGACGTTGACTTGAGCGCCGTGAGAACCTCCTGTCTGTGCTGCTCTGTTCGAAGGTAGGTTCAGTGTGGAAGAAGGTCCAAAGAAAGGATGACAACAGGTGGTTTGCCTTTGCCTTCCCCACAATTGTCAGAAGAGAAATTAATATGTTATTCAGGATGTTAGTGAAAACTTTACAAAGGAGGCTATGGGCTCTTTAGGATGCACAAACCAATGTTAGGAAACAGGACAACCAGATTAACATCCCTCCGAGGGACGAGACACATTGAGGCCTCGCCCTACCTGTGATACACCAAGATGATTGTTTATTGTTGGTCGAGATTTACAAAGTTTAAGGATCTTTGATTAACCCTGTTTGTACATTGCAGGATCCTCTTTGTCGAAGACTCTCACACAGACATTTCCAAATCAAGGAAAAGTTTATACGAAGGGGCCGACATGTAAAAGATGTTCCAAACTGGTAAGGGAAAACAACTCTTCCTTGAAGCATTGTTCATATGTGGTGGTTGGAGGAGGGTAGCGGTGGAGGAAGTTAATTTTATGTTATGTCTGTTTTGTCAATTTTGTTCTTCATAATTGGAGGTGAGATGTGGAAGATGGAGATGTCCGTTTTGTGTTGTGTAGTATCGTGTAAACTAGCAATGTGTAGTTATTCAACACAAGTAACCAGACGCGACAAAAGCTCCGCTGTCAGTTTGAAGAGAACACACAACTCTCCACTGGACTCCACTACTCTCGTGGTGATCTTGAACACTGAGGTTCAAGGGAACCATGTGTGCTCTGTTTGACCTCCTGAGAACATGTTGTTGTGGTTGACGAAATTCGCACACCACCATTCAGGTACCTTAGGTGAGATATCTCCATAAGTATATGTGTAGTTAGGCCCAAACCCGTTGTTTAGAGGGAATACATGTCATTCACTCGGGCTGCGACTCTTCAGGATAGCCGTTTTTCTTTTCCTATCTTTATTTTGGACCAGCCGCCATTACTAGCACCACCCACCACGTCTCAACAGTCATCACACAACAACCACCAACCACAACGCCGCTTCACCACAACAGCCACGACCTTTACCGTCACAACTCGCCAACACCAGCATCACCACCATTCTTGCGCCACTTGTGGGCACCGATACTGGACTCGTGCAGGGCGCGCACCGAGCAGCGTGTTCAAAAACATCACAGACTTCCCGCAGAAAACCGGATCAAAAACGACTCACGCCCACTTTTGTTCCGTCCTATCGGAGAGCGTGGGCGATTTGGCCCCGCCTCCAAGGCGTTGGAGTGAGGTCGCTATATGCAAATTCATGGATCAAAAAGCATTCACGCCCACTTTTCCTCGGTCCAATGGGGAGCCGGTTAGAGAGGTGAAGGGTCGGAGGCAGAGGGTCAAGGGTGAAAGAGCGAAGCCACGGGGCTTATATAAACGGCTGCGTTCGTCAGTCAAAGGCAGTTGTGCGGAGTTCAAGGGAGTGGTGCGTTGGAAC
Source organism: Eptatretus burgeri (assembly GCF_056783735.1). NCBI lineage: Eukaryota > Metazoa > Chordata > Myxini > Myxiniformes > Myxinidae > Eptatretus > Eptatretus burgeri. Next base: position 26,946,096 of record NC_140961.1, read on the forward strand.
GAGTTGTCGGCGGAGCTGGGAAGAAGAGTCAGAGTTCGGAGGGGAGAAGTCAAGGGTGAAGAGTTGGGACGAGCCAAGAGAGGAGACTGAGAGGGCGAGCAGACGGAGCTGTGGAGAGGGGGCGGCGGCGAAGGCGGACGAGGGGGTGCTCGCGTCGGTGTCGGGAGCTGCGGAGGCGGGAGGCCGACGGCGCGACCAAGGTCGAGGTGGAGACGCTCGTCGCGGGACCCGAGACAGGGTGATATCCTCCATCCCCCGAGCATCAACAACCCCCTCCTGTTTCCCCCCGCGCTGAGATAGTGCGACAAGGGGGCCCCTTTCCCACCCCCTACCAGACACTGTCCGCGAGGCCCGCGGAGTTGAGGCACCACCGCCACTTCGCGTCTCATCATCAGACGGGTAGGCCCGACCCGGTCTCGGCCCCAGGCCCGCCTCATCCTTGAGGGTGGTTCTTTTTCTTTTGTTTTGGGTACATGTGTTGTCGGCGCCGTCTGTGAAGTAAAATTGTATAAGTGTTGCCGTGTGCTCGGTAGTCGGATAGATCTGCATTGTTGCATTTGCTTTTTGTGTAATATTGCATTGTCTTCTTCTTTTACATGTGCTTTTGGTGGAATTGTATATGTGTGCTTTCCGTTCATCGCGAAATAAATGTGCTTCATGTTGAACTGTTTTCCCGCATCGCTTCGTCTTTTCCTCTATTGAATCTCCATCTTGCTTCACGTAAAGGGTTGGTCGTGGGCTGAAACGCCCGATAATTAATCGAACCGTCGAGGCCGACGAATAACACCGCTCGGTTATCCCGATAGTACGGAACGGATCGCTTAAAGTGGCCCGTGTCCGAAGTCGACCTGCGGCGAGGTGCGATCGCCCGGTCTACCCTCCGTGTGGGTACTTAGGTAGGTCGAATTTGGCGAGCAACCCTATCCCACGCGGGGGCCGATTGGCACGATCGTGGTGAGACCGAAAGGTCCACCTGTGACTAGTTCCCGGCGTTAGTCCGAGAGGGTCACGACTGGATTGTCCGTCCGGTGGGCGACGTGCCGCGATTCGAGTTACGTGGCCGTCAGCACGCCGGCGGGCGCGAATCCGCAACAATATTGACCCAAAGCTGCCGATTGCTCAGACATACAGGCTTGACCTTGATCTCTGCTCCCTTTGTTTGTATTTGAATCATGTTAAATTTGTGATGCGTTCACCTCCTGCAGGACAAATGCATTTTACAAAATAAGAAACTCCGAGAGGAACTCGATTTACAGAAGTCCTCGATGGAAAGATGGCGAAAGTCGACACGAGAAGGTAATTTGTTTTGAGAATTATTGATTATATTTCTTTGATTTCTGTCACAGAAAGTTTCATGATCAACTTGTCTTGTAAATTCTTTATCTCTTTAGAACTGAGGGCTGAGCTGGAATACAATGGAGCGATGCAAAAGCTTCCTTTTCAGGTACGAGTTTCACTTCTATCAAACAAGATAAAAACACTCATATTAAACAAGAGTGTGTTAACACAAGGATAAAAACACTCCTTCCACACAAGAGTGTGTTAACACAATGATAAAAACACTCGTATCAAACAAGGGTGTGTTAAAACAAGGATAAAAACACTCATTCCAAAAAAGAGTGTGTTAACACAAGGATAAAAACACTCATTGCAAACAAGGGTGTGTTAACACAAGGATAAAAACACTCATATTAAACAAGAGTGTGTTAACACAAGGATAAAAACACTCGTATTAAACAAGGGTGTGTTAACACAAGGATAAAAACACTCATTCCAAACAAGAGTGTGTTAACACAAGGATAAAAACACTCATATCAAACAAGAGTGTGTTAACACAAGGATAAAAACACTCCTTCCACACAAGAGTGTGTTAACACAATGATAAAAACACTCGTATCAAACAAGGGTGTGTTAAAACAAGGATAAAAACACTCATTCCAAAAAAGAGTGTGTTAACACAAGGATAAAAACACTCATTCCAAACAAGGGTGTGTTAACACAAGGATAAAAACACTCATATTAAACAAGAGTGTGTTAACACAAGGATAAAAACACTCCTTCCACACAAGAGTGTGTCAACACAAGGATAAAAACACTCGTATTAAACAAGGGTGTGTTAACACAAGGATAAAAACACTCATTCCAAACAAGAGTGTGTTAACACAAGGATAAAAACACTCATATCAAACAAGAGTGTGTTAACACAAGGATAAAAACACTCGTATCAAACAAGTGTGTGTTAACACAAGGATAAAAACACTCGTATCAAACAAGAGTGTGTTAACACAAGGATAAAAACACTCGTATCAAACAAGAGTGTGTGTTTTTTATATACGGAGACATGACAGAAGTAAATTGACACCATGATTTTAAAATAATTTATTTATTGATCATTTAATCCATTTTAATACATTCACTAGTATTTTGTAGACTTGCCATTTGCAGATTTCAACGCTTTTACATTTTCAGACATAGAACGAACGAGTTCTGAAATTTTCTCTTGTGGGGATTTCTGTCCAGGCTTCACACAAACAGGTCAGACATTCTGCTCATGATGTTTGTTTCCTGGACTTTCTCCACTCCGCTCGTTCCAATTTGGCCCAAAGGTGTTCAATGGGAATCATGTCAGTAGACTGACTCGTCCATGGAAGTCGCTTGATCCCATTTCTGTCCTGCCATTCTTTGGTCTTTATTGCAGTGTGGCATGGAGCTCCGTCTCTTCATGGAAGAGTATTGTTTTTGACCATCTGACCAGTGGAGAATACGGGGAGACGTCCATCCTCAAGGATAGAAATGTACATCGTAGAGTTGGTGTTGCCAACACACTCCACAAGCTCTGACCGACCAGTGCTCCAGATTGCTCCCCACATCATCACTAAAAAACCACCGTGTTTGACATTTGGCTGCAATCGGTTCAAAGAAAACTCTTGATTGGGAAGTCTCCAGACCAATACGTGTCCACTGTCAGAAAATTGAGTACATTGGGACTCACCTGAAAAAATTACAGTTTGCCAAAACTCACGGGTCTGACCGGCCATCTCGTCAGCCCACTTCATTCTCCTTTGAATGTTGGCCGGTCTAAGAAGAGGTTTTCTCCTGGCTGCTCTCCCATAGTAGCCGAGGTGATGAAGTTACCGCACGGCAGTTCTTGAGCTAAACTGACCTCCTCTGCAACATCTGCTTTGCAATGGAGAGTTTTCACAACGGACCGCTTGACAGCTCGAAGACACCTTTCTGAGTCCCAGGTCGACGAGAACAGGAAGCTGTGGATCCCTTGCCTTCTCTGGTGAATTGCATAATCACCCGATTGACCGTAGAAAGCGGAATGCCAAGGTTCTGAGCTATTTGACGCCGGCTGACTCCATCTTCCGATGGGCCAACAATTCGTCCTCTTTGAAAATCGGAAAGTTTGTGTGCTCCCTGGTTGCGAGGCATGGTTAATTGTCTTACAAGACCCATGAACTCGTTTCTGCAAAGAAATCCTCGAATACGAGTAAAAATGACTGAGTAAAACTACGTGATACAGATTAAATGAAGAAATTTAAGGTGTCGATTTACTTCTGTCATATCTCTGTATGTATAATTTAACTCTCATATGAGCCTCAATAATGTATCCCAAAAAATTTAATCTTTTTATTCACATCCTGCTGATTTTATTTATGATTCCAATTTATATTTGATGTACAATGGAGCTGGTGATCTCTTTTTATGTTAATTTTACATGGGAACACCTGTACCTGCCTTTTGATCTCAGACAGTTCATGCTTTTTAGTTCTCCACTTATTTGAACCTTCTTGAGCCTGGCTCCCCTGCTGAGTTTTCCTTCTTTCTTTCATTCATCCCACTCACCCTGGTTTCCCCCTTTTCTCATGATTACCTCATCTCTGTTTCCACCTTGTGATGTGCTCATTCACCTTTTCTCTCCTCCTTCTCTTGCTTTCTGCTCTCCTCACTCTCCTTCAGTGTCTATCCTGCCTTGTGGTCACGTTACTTTGCAATGCAAATCATTTACATTCCTTGTCATGTCCCTTTCTTGGTATGTCCAGGTGACAGGTCGTTTCAGGAACATTCTTCTGTCATGTTCATGTGTTACATGTATAATGGAGATGGTTTATCCTGTTTGGCTTGTGCTGATCAAGTCCGTTTGGTCCTTGTTATCGTGCCCCTTTTATCTGCATGTTAATTAGTACGTTATTTAATTGCAGTATATTACAATGTACTATTGTACAACCATTTCTGTCTTTTGAATGTTTGTTTCATTGAATATTACAACTACTTCTACTACGACTACGTGGTTGTGGTCTGCAGGATCTCCAGGGTCTACAATGGATGAAAAAGAATGTCCTCACACCCCCCACTCCAAACCTAACGTTCCGTCCTCCCTCCCTCTTAATTTAATGTTCTTTACTGACATTGACGTTAAAATTTACTCAACAGGTAAATTATATTATGATGAAGATCAAATTTAATGAAGAGGTGAACATTGAATGATGAAAAATCATTTTTACGTCTCCACCAGACGAAGTCGTTTCGGATTTATCCCGACATGTTTCCGGGTTGTCCGTCTGTCAGTGATAAGATTTTGTTTCTCCAATAACTTAAGAACGTCTGAAGGGATCAAAGTCAAACTTTGTACAAGTATTATAATGATGTCATAATGTGGGTGGAGGGATAACGGTGGAAGAGTGTCGTTCTAGTTTATTTATTATCTCACCTGGAACATACCTCCAGGGAGATTGTGGGATGGCGCGTCGTCCGTCCGTCCATAAACACTTTAGCGTCTTCTCTGAAACTACACACACGATTTCGATGAAACTTGACCACAACCTTCATCACTCATGATGTTTAAAGCTTGTTCATGACATCAAAAAAAATTTGGGTCTGAGGGGGTTCATGGAGGAAGGGGGTGAGTGAGCACCCAGGGGTATTACCCCTATTTTTTAGATTATCTGTAATTTATATTCCAGATAATGCATTGTAATCATACCGGGTGTAGTGGCGTGCGCCTGTAATCCGGCTACTCGGAGGCTTGGGTTGGAGGATCGCTTGAGGACGGGAGCTCTGCACTGGGCTGCGCTATGAGAGGGTGTAGGGCAGCCCGGAATCATGGCGAAACCCAATCCTTATCCCTGTGTCGTAAGAGGCGACCAGGGTTGTGTCAGGAAGGGCATCCGGCGTAAAACCTGTGCCAAATCGGTGTGCGGATCATAACGGATGATCCGCTGTGGCGACCCCTAACGGGAGCAGCCGAAAAAAGAACACATAATGTATTGTAATTGCGCATCGTCCGTTCGTCCATCAGTTCTACTTTTTCACTTCTCCGGCCAAACTGCTGGTCCGATCCGGCTGAAATTTGCCAACAATGTTCCTCTCGTGACTGATAACAGGAATTGCAAAGCTTGTTCCGGTCACATGACATAAGTATGTCACATAAATCTGTCCAAATGGCCGACTTAGTAAATTTCTTCAAAAATCTTCTTCTCCAGACCCACCAGTCATAATGCCACCTAATTTTGGTGACAACATAAGGTCAAGGTCGGGATGTTAAATTAGCAAAGTCATCACGTGACCGGAAGTGTGTCAAAATAGCCGACTTTGTCAATTTTTGGGAAAATTGCATTAATTCGTTTAAATATCTTCTTCTCCAGACCCACCAGTCAGAATGTTACCAAGTTTGGGTAACATCAGGCCAGGGCCCAGATCAGCAACAGGTCCTCTGGTCCTATTATTAATTCACAATCTCGTGAGATGAAGGAATCTGGGTCATGGGATAGTCATGAGATGGACATTCAAACATAGATTACATTTTAAGTTAATTAATTATCTCTCCTCCTGGATGGAAAATCAGGGCTGTGTTAATTTTTCCGTATCGGTGTCACGAACCATCATGCCGAGTTTTAAAATGATCTGTTGAGCCACTTCGGAATCGTCGTGGGTGGGGGGTAATGAAAAATTGTTTCTGGAGCCTTCACCTGACTGCCTGAAGGACATCATTGTTGCTTCAACAACTCATCTTCACTCTGTTGTAGATGAGCTAAATAAACTAATGGCAAATAAGAGTGTGTTAATACAAGGATAACAAGTGAAATCCTTCAATACAGCGCGTATGGTGAAGCAAATGAGTACACTAATGTTAAAATATGCAATTTATGCTTTTTCAGTTGAAAGACAATTAAAAAGCGTACTTAATATTTGAAATGTAAAAATCTTGTGATTATTATGATAAGCACCTTTATATATAAGAGAAGGAATGAAATCGTTCGATACAGCGTGGCAGGGGGCCGCAGAAGAAGAACTTAGCTTTCAGCATTCGGCGATCGACGTGAAATGCGATGGTGGGCGGAAATGACGTCTTTCGGCGCGAAATGTGATGGTGGGCGGAAATGACATCTTTCGTTCGTTCGTACATGAGGGGCGCGTTTCTTCGTTTTTTTTCCATCAAGCAATAAATTAAATGTTTTTCACATATATAACACATTGGTTTCACAAATTTCCATTGAGATACTCGGGTATTTCCGTCTAGGTTACGCACTGCCATCTACTGGACGGCCGTCATTGGCTGTCTTGAGGCACGTGGGGGGGGGGACACCGGAGACGTGGGAGACGTGGTAGACGCCGGCGGGGACATTTCAAACTCGGTGCAATTGTATACAGCGCACGCGCTGTAAAATTACACCAATTTGAGGAATTGAGAGGTGTATGAGCGAAGGTCGGTATGATCCCCATTTAACGAGGATGTAATGTGTATAATTGGTCCAGTCTTGATCACTGCCTCAACTTGTTTTGTTTCCAGCCTAGTTCATCCTCTTTTACAGACAAATTCCCCTTCATCTCGTGTGAACTTTCTGGAAAATGAGGTAAACAGTCTCCAAGTGGTCGTCGAGATGCGAACCAAGCAACTGCACGATGCTGAGACGATGGTGCAGAACCTGCAGAAAGAGGTAAATGATGTGATGATCATCCTTTTTAGCAGCATCTCGCGTAGCGAACGCTGCTCATAGAGAGCTCGGCATTGTTGTTGTTGTTGTTGTTCTTCTTCTTCTTCTTCTTCTTCTTCTTCTTCTTCTTCTTCTTCTTCTTCTTCTTCTTCTTCTTCTTCTTCTTCTTCTTCTTCTTCTTCTTCTTCTTCTTCTTCTTCTTCTTCTTCTTACAAAACCTTAATCTCGAGGACTCGGCTCTTGTATATACGAGATCCGGATCTCCTTAAATACTGAGCACATGTACACATCGTCACATAGACGGTGCCTTTTGAGAGCGTCTATCATGAACTTTTAAATATATTCGGACATTTGCTTTAAAGTTTCGAAAAGTTCACGTTACTATTTAAAGATTATTCCATTTATCGTATTGTAATTTCGTAAATACATTCTTTATTTTGTAAATACACGATATATCGTAAATACGTAAAGACATTATGACGCGTTTCCCTATTGGCTTAATCAAGGCCCGTGACAAAATATCGGAAGTTGTTGTTGTTGTTGTTGTTTATTTTTTTAAAAATGTAATTTTTTTTTTTTTTTAGCCGACAAAATCTTTAGGACGCTGCTCTTGGACACATTTGTCCTTGTTCCTTTAAAGAGGAGAATCATGTATTTTGGAAGCATGTGTGATTGAGGGTTAATGTGTGTTTTATTGAGGTTTAATTCAATATATTTATATAATTTGTGATAAACTGTGTGTTGTTTGCAGCTGGAAAACAAACATATGATGGAGATTAAAATGCAGGTGTTGCAGCAGAATTACGAGAATGCACGGGCTCGCTTGAACAGGAGCGAGACGAAGGTCAAAGAACTTTCATTTCAATGTCTTTCACTAAGATTTCTGAGCAACAATCATATTTTCAATCACATTGATATTTATGTTCATGATAAAACAACATACTTTCGTTTAAGAACACTATCACAACCAATATTGTTAAAAAGTAGCATTTTATATAAACATATTTATGTTTATATAGCATAAGTAGCATTTAAAATTACTTTTCTGGGAAAATATCATATTGTTGTGGGCCGGGGGTCAGGTGAGAAGACCACTGGGGGGAAAGCTATCTCGGCTCCCACCAAACTCCCCGGAATTGTAGGCCATCGCACACGGATAATTCCGTGACGCGGCGGGTCGCTTAACCGACTATAGACGCCAATAACTGAACCACGTGACTTGGGGTCCTGCGTCTAGTTAATCCGGTTCCCTAAAAATAACCACGTGATTTAATTACCGGGCAACACGCCCTCAGTACACTTTGTCCGAACCGGTCACTCCACCGGACCGGATCACTTTACCGGATCGGATGCAGCTGAGCGACACTGCCATGGACGTACCGGCTGAAAGGAACGGATTGTTGGGAATAAAGTCCCGGCTAATCTAGGACTCAGACCATGCTGGATCAATGAAGGAAAAGACAAAAACGAGTAGAGAACATTTATAATAATCATTTATTTTCAATGGGGTGAGTGAAAGTATGTGGTTCAGGGAATAGTTTTATTGGGGTGTGTTGTGCAGAGACAGGGAAGAAAGGTGTGGTGCGGCAATAACAAGCAACTTATGAAAGTGGACGCAGAGCAGACCGAACCCGAAAATAATAATAACAATCTTGTGCAGACTTACTTGTATAGACAGGTACCAGGACACGCACACACACATAGAAACAGAAAACCCGATGAAGGGGAAGTGAAGCAAGACAGGAGAGGAGTTGAGGCTCGGTCTCTCGGTACCTTTGTATAATTGATACACGGTACCCCCCTGATAGCTGGCACGTCGCCTCTTGCTTCGGGCAGCTCGCGTCGAGACCGTGGGCATGAAGAAGGGGCTTGAGTTGGGAGGGTGGAGTTCAGAGCGAGTGTGCGGAGTGGTAGGTGGAACCGGGTGGGTGGGTGGAGTCAGTGTCATGTGTGTGGAGACAATATGCTTCCGCCCGATCACAGCCCCGCTAGCCGCAGAGGCGAGAAGATGCTCGCCGTCCGCGGCCGCCAGCGAGGACCAAAGGTACGATGTTATGGCGAACCCATGCACAGACAGTAAGATGTGTCCATTTGTGCCCTGCTCTGTACGATAAAGTCGCGGGTGGCGCACGGATCTGCCTTCGAGCAAATTCCGTACAGTGCGCATAGATCTGCCATTACGCACGTGGCCAGCGCTCGTGTTTGCCCGATTTTGCTACCGTGTGCGTGGGGTGAAACCCGATCGATATAATTAGTCCAGAAATGGGTTGAAAGGAACGCGCCACTTGCGCCTTGCACACTCGTATCCCGCCAAACGTGGCGTGGTTGTCATTTTAATATTGTCGGCCTCGACTGAGGGATCGCTTGAGGACGGGAGCTCTGTGGTGTTTGAGCGCCCTTTCTCAGGTGCTGTTTCTTCCGTCTCCTCGGTACGTGTTCCGTGCAGCGCGGGCATCGTGTTGAGTGTGCTTTCTATGGAGGGGTGTCCAGCATAATGCCTGCTTGGCCTTTGCTGAGGACCCATCTCACAGCGAAGGGTGTACGTGGCTCAGATTTCCCTCAGGAATAATCAGAAAAGAAGAGTAGGAATGAAGTGAGAAATGAGATGAAGAAGGAATGATATAAGCAAACCGAGCTATGAGATCCTCGCAATGCAAGCCCCTGTTGTCCCGCTAGACAAAAGGGAAGGGACTATCGACATATTAATGGAATAACTGTCTTGGGACCACTTTATGTTGGATGCGTGCGGTTCCGAGAACCGCAGCAATATCATGAAGGTTTTGTTTTGCCATGGAACTGGTACACAATGGACGACTCTTTGAAAAAGAGAAACGGGAATCTCTCACTTCGACCAACAACTGCAAGCAAATGGGACGCCCTGCTTAATGTCCCTCCAAAGGATGACACACTCTTTGGTGCAAAACCTCAGGATGATTGTTTATTGGTTGTTTGTTTTTTTCTTGTTTGCAGCAATTCTAAAAAGTACTTGAAGGAGGATGAGGGCATGCACAAGTCATGCACCTGTTCCAAGGCTGATCACCATCGCAGGACAACTCACCATTCATCAGTGTGAGTGTTCATTATTTTTTATATATCACACCTGGAATCAGACTTAAGTTATCATCTCCCTGCTCCACATTGAAGTGCAGTGGTGGGGGTGCGGAGGGAACATGGGGGGGGGGAGATTGACTCTGAGTCACTCCAAATGATACCTGTGCCCTTCATCCTCCGTTTTCAAAATTAATCTTGTCTCTTTGGATAACTTTGTTCACTTTTCCCAATCTCCTTAAAGCACCCCTTATCTCCCATCACCTTTCGATAGGAACATGCAAATGGAAATACAGACACGATGTTGTGAAACAAATTAACATTTCATTGGAAGACCTGCAAATACAACCCGTCACTTTACCGACGAGTTTATTAAGAGGGGTGTGAGAGATGGAGAGGTGTGGGGGAGAGTTAAATGGAGGGGGGGGTGGGATGAGGAGGAGTGGAAGTACAGGGGGTGAAATTCCTGCAAATGTAACAACCAGTTTCATGTCAATCCGGAGACGGCACACACATTGATGAATCACTCTGCCTGTGAAACACCGGGATGACAGTTTGTCACCGAGTTGGAATTTGAACCCAGGTGAGACAGCGAAGAGAGAGTGAGAGTTCTCTCCTCCCTCAAAAACTCGCAGTTCACTTGTCCCATTATTTACTCATTCTAATCTTTTGATTTATTTTCCCTTCCGACCTCTGGGGATGTTCCCACGGAGAACCGAGCCACGGTATCGCTGTGGAAGTTTGGAGAGAACGAAGCTTGCACAGCGTTCTCCAAGTGGCTCAAGCACTCAAGCAAGCACTCCAACAAAATGGTGGAAAAGGTACGGCTGGATTGGCAAGCGACAGCAAGCTGATCGATTATCCACAAAAAGGGAGTTTAAATTAATCCAAACACCCAATTTTCCTTCATGTACTCAGTTGGGGTTCCCTTTGAATGGATGCAAAGCTTCAGGCTTCATGCTTTTGGAGTTCTGGAGGTGATACACACACACACTCACACTCACACTCACACTCACACTCACACACACACACACACACACACACACACACACACACACACACACACACACACACACACACACACACACACACACACACACACACACACACACAAAACTTTGTCATGAGCCATCACAGGGACGGTGGCTGCAACCTCCAAAAGTGTCGGAACAATTGTCTGAGTAGTTCGGGCTGTGGGTGAGCGGACAGACAAACAAATGAAAAATCATTCAAAGAGCTACATTTGGAAAATAGAACAAGGTAGGAGTGAATATTGACTATCAACAAGTTAGAATCGCTTGTTATTCAGATGGGTCTACGTTCAGAAAGGAGCACACAGGCAGAGGAGATTATTCCAGCGATGTGTTTTCACATCACTCCCAGGAGAGGATTTATCATCAGAAACCACCTGGTGAAATTGACATCCTTACTGGACTTCATGGACCAGTGTTTGTTTGTCGCGCTCCTCCTTCTCCAGTCCTGAGATGATTACATTCAGACTTGCTACATATGATCAGCATGACCCCATTTCATGCATCGGGGTGTTTTTATATTTACCGGTGGTCTGGGGGGAGTGGGGAGGGAGAGAGGAATCATATTCTCGATATGAATGTGTATCATGTCGCGCTGACTCCCGGTGGAGGAGGGAATTACAAGTCTCCACCATTGACAGTACAGTATTCCCGTCCCCACGTTTTCCAGGGAAGTGAGGTGTTTTGAATTATAAGTAGTAGTTATGTTTATACTTCATGCACGTAACCTAGGTTTGTTTTTTGTGCCAAAATAAAGGTGTGTGTCAGAAGATCGTGCTGCTTGCTTGGCACAAGATCACCTGTAGGGCAGGTACTCTGCTAGTTTAAATAACAAACTTATCAATGGTGCACCTGCAGTGGTTACATCTTGAATTATAATTATTCAGTGACATTAAGGGTGTTTGATTAACCCTGTTGATATGTTGTCGGTTCCTGTGTGGAGCAGCCTTTGATTTCGATTCTCACTGGATAAAACACAAGAAACGTTTCTGATGAAAAGCCATCATGTGACACTTGCTCTGAACTGATGAGGGAAAACAACTCTTCCTCGAG